>NC_092341.1:282817115-283122884 GCF_046630445.1 Rutidosis leptorrhynchoides | reverse complement strand
TGAGTATCTTCTGAAATCTGAGACTCTGATGAAGATTTTTGTATAGTGAGAATTGACAAATACAAACCCATATGGACAGTCGCTCACTTCAAGTAAGGACATGTATCTTAGCTCTTCAATCACTTGATTTGGTGGTTTGATTCCGAGATTTTTGTGTCCAGATTCCAATCCCAACTGAAAATCATGAACTGACATCCATCTCATCGAATCAAGAATAAACCTGTAGACTGCCTTCATTGCAGTAGCATGATAAATTGTTGCAGATTCATTCAAGTTAATCAGATAGTTGTAAATGAAAATAATGTCATCCATCTTCAGTTTATCAAAATCCGCTTCTGAGAATTGATAATCCTCATCATCCATTCTTGTAACTTGAAACAATGGCATCTTCACTCCATCCTTATTAATCATCAAAATCTTATTTATGCTTTTAATCTCTGAACTCCGCTGAATTTGAAGTTTCTCTTCATTCTTCAATTTGAATTTGTCACGAACACTCAGATAAGCTTTGAGAAATTCTAGTTTCTTATGATATTTCCATGCACCCAGAACACTCATTGATGCAGAAAGGACGAGATCAGAATCACCATAAATTCTATATGCTTGTTGTTCAATGAATGGTGAACAAAGAATATTTTTCTCTTCATCCTCACTCAGTTGGTAATTTGCATCACGTTCAAGAACAATCTCTGCAATTTGAAAAGGAACATTCAAATCGGGAGGAGTCGTGGTATCTTCTTTGCCATTAGAGAAAATCTCCTTTTCGAAGTGTATCCCAAATTCGTCAGTTGGAGATGTCAAATTAACAAATTGATGATCATTGAATTCATTGGCGACACTCGATGACCCCTTCAAAATATCTTCAATGTTGTCAAAGTTTTGATTGTCCTCTTGAGTTAATTTTTTCTCTGATAGATCAGCTGAATCCATAATCATTAACATTCCTGAGTCACCCTCTCTCTGACTTTCCGATTCATCTAGAAAACTTTCACACTGAATTTCTTCAATTTCATCACTGGAATCAGATATATCAACAACATCTTTATCCTTCTGTTGACTAGATGTACCAGCTTCATAAGTTGATCTTTGAAAAACACTGGACCGATAACCACCTTGTCTATTCTCCCCCTCATGAAGATTGTCGGGATCGAAATCATCATGATCAGGCATGTGAATTGGTCCAGGTGACTTGCATGGAGATAAAGGATACACTATCCTTGCTTGCTCAAGATAAATCATCATAGTTTCACGAACTTCATCAAGATCAGTTCGTTTAGCAAACTCAGCAAGATAGAGCTCCTCCACCTCATTGTCAGAGAGATACTTTAATCCATATCTATTTGAACTTCGAGAAGGTGACCCAGTTGGTGAAACAACAGTGTAACCATGAACAAAAGCAGCATCAGCAGCAACTGTTGAAGGCGATGTCGGTGGAAGTGTTTGAGTTGCCGTGAGGGCAGGTAAGGATGATTGTGCGGTATTATTCTTATATGTAGGGCTGTACATACTACTAGTCAGATTCGTGATATCCCCTTCTGATGGAGGTTGGGTAACAACCGGAGTTGTCACCGGCGAAGTTTCTTTCGAAGCAACCGCCTCCATGACTTTGGTCTCATGGGACTCTGACATAGTAGTAGAACTACCCGTCTGTTTAGTTCTCGCAGAGATATTGCTATCCCCGACTCCTGAAATCATTGATATACCATGAGGTGGCACGTCTCTTTCAGTTAAAGACTCTTCCTCCAGACCCTGAGATTCAGAATCCAGAAGAGAAGTGGTTTGAACCAATGGATCACTTTCATGAACCAAGGGAACAGTCTGCTGGAAGTCTGATAAATATCCCGAAGGATTGTCATGTTGACTCATTTCCATGGGACGCGGCAGATCTTCCTCATCAAGATAAGCCAGACCTCGAGACCCTGTTGTACGTTGAAGTACAAGAGGATTTCCAGTCGATACGCAGGGTGCCTTTTCAAGATTTTTCGGCTCCCCTTCGACCGTTCTGGACTTCAATGATTGAGTTTCCTCAATCGATTGAGTCAACACAGACTTTACTACAGAGGAAGACTTTACTTCTTTAGATGCCGAAGCACCTTGCTTTGTAGGATTTATTATTAAGTCCTGTTTAGATTGGATGGGCTTAGTGGTTGTTTTACCATCCGTGCGTTTAGATCTCTTGCCTACCGAAGCTTGCGCTTCATTTAGCGTAGGGCTTACTGTTATTCTTAAATGTGATACGGAGATGGGTGAGGGTGACCTAATTGGCTCTAGGTCTTGGTCCGTATCACCACTGGTTGGAGTAACTGTTTGGCGGACGATGGGTGTCAAAGTCCTAGATCTAGTTACTCGTTGGGTTGGCGGAGTCTGAATCATCTCATCAGGCATGTATCGAGTTCTCTTAGGAGAATGTTTAGGAGATGATGCAGATGCTGTTGCTGAAGTGTCACTGCTTACTTCGGGTGTTGTGAAAAGGGTTGGTTCAATCCTAGTTAGACTAGGTTCCCTGATCCTCATGGGTTGAGCTTGGTGTGCTACCCTAGATCGTTTGAGGTTCACCCTAAGTGGAGGATTAGCTGGCCCGGGTGGTTGAACTACAGGTTCCTCTACAACCTCTGGGGCTGGAACCACGGCAGGTTCAACTTTTTCTTGTTGTACCGGGTTCGGAAGTGGTATTCCTACAGCCTGAAAATAAGAATGCATACGAGCGTCTTGGGGTTCAGCTAGCCTCACTAGCCAATTTGGAATTGGCGCAGTGAATTGATTATCAGACACCATAGGGGTGTTCATCTTCAGCTCTCCAAACCTTTTCATCTGTAATCCATGTGTACCTGGTACAAAGATATTTGCATTTCTGCAAGCATTGATAGTATCATGGATAAAGATACAGAAAAACCTTTCGCAAGGGATGTATGAACCCCTTGGCTTTTCAACCTGTGCCTGAACCAAATCCCATATAAGTTCTGCATAATCAAGATTCTCTACTCTTGTGAATGAGTAGAAAAGTTTGAGCATCGGCACAGTTAAGCTATCAGATCCACTTCTTGTCGTCAACAAGCATCTGTTGATGATTGAGAAGATCACATACCACCTTGAGTGCAGATATTTCTTCTGAAACTTAGCTGGTGGAACATTGGTAGCTCCCACATAACCAAGATCAAAGACAGAAGTCATCATTTGCTAAGTAGCAGGAAAAGCAGGAGCATTCTGTACAAGAGAAAGTCTGAATATCCTCCTGAAGTCTGCTTTTGTGATACTCCTGAATCCTTGTACTCCTCTCAGCCTAAATTCAAATCTGGCTGGTTCGCCCTGTGGATTAGTAGCATTTGGTTGTGTGGCCTCCACAAATCTGATTGATCTGTTAAGAATATCCAAGTCTATTTCTGGCACACTAACTGTGTAGCTCAGAGCAAGCCATAAAGTATGCCTCTCTAGAATTGCAGTCCAATATTTGCAGGGAATATTGGTTTCAGAGTTGATAAAGTGATTGTTCGCCATTTAGCTGTATAAATAAGAAATAGAAGACCACAAGATATTTAACAAAAAGCATATATCTCTATTCTTATTTGCCTTTGAAATCCTTTTTATATTTTTAAATTTTAAGATTTTTATGGTTTTTCAAATATAAAAGTCTTTTATTCTCAAATATGAACAAATAATTGACAACCATGACATTCATATGATATTCATCTTAGTACAAAATCATCATGCAAAGTCAATTATATAACACAAGAAATTAAAACAACACTTAGTCAATTTCAGCACAATTTAAGCAGATTCGGTAGTTATGAAAACTTTAGATTCTGTAACCAAATAAGCTTGAGTTTTCATATCAGAAAAATATAGAATAAACATGTTATGTGTTTGAAGATAAAAATCAGAAAATTTCAAGGTACCAAATTTCAGACTCGGTATCAAGAAGGAAAACCAGATTCGGTATCTTCAACAATTAACAGAAAGTCACTCAAACATGCATATTCTATCACATATCATGTAATTTCACAACCATGATCAAACAACCATTCAATTACAAGCATATTAACATGTTAATTGTATGAACAAATTCGGTATCAAGATAAGAACACATTCGGTAGATACAGAATCCATTAAATAAGCAATTAAACATGTAATCAGGCTCGGTCAAATGATAGATCAGTCAATTTAACTCAGATTAGACAAGATTTCATGTTGATTTTCCAAATCAATTGAGTTTAATCAAAGATTAATTGAAATCGACCCAGACTCAGTATAATCAACAAGATTTCAAAAATTAAAGATCATAATCCAGTTATTTTGAACTTTTCTGGTTGATAAAAACATAATTATCTCAGATCTACAATAATATATCTTAAACATTGATTAAAATGAACAATTACCAAGAATTTGAAGAAACAGAATGACGGACTCGGTAGGATTAGGCAGATTCGGTATAATCAACAGACTCGGTAGGTAATTAAAAACAGTAAGAGTAATGTTTGACTTTGACTCTCCTTTTATAGATACCGAAGGTAAAATACCGAATGGGCTTTACAGAATGGGCCTAATATACCGAATTCAGTCCAATTTTTCAAAACATAAACAATTTAACTCCAAATCTTGACAAATTGATTTTTCCTCTTGAAATCCATTTCAATCTTTTCATGAAAAACAATTCTGAGACAATTTTTTGAAAACTTTGAACTTACCGAATCTGTACAGTTGGTTGTCAGACTCGGTAAAATGCTAAAAATAGCATTTATTCAGTAAAATTTAAATATTTTTGGATTTTATCTTTTCCAATTTTTATGAATTTTTTCAAAATAAGATTTGTACTTAAAAGAACTTTGAATTTTATACAAAGTACAAATCTCCAGTGATACCAATTGTTGACACGGGTTGCATACTGAGATGTATACAAGCCATAGTGAATTATTTCAGATAAAAACAAAAAAATTTTGAATTCACTTTTGAAAAACAATATTTTTGAATAATTTTCTCATTTTCTCCCTTTTTCTCCCCCTCAAAATGTGATATACAAGAAAGTAAATCAACATTTTGATTATGTTCCCAAGAAAATGAACCAACTCCCCCTTGAAATAGGATATCAATGAGTTACCTCCCCCTTGTGTAACCATTGAACAAATGTATCTAGGAAGTTATCATTAATCTAAAGGTAGTCCCTTAAAGAAAAATTATCTAAAGCACTGAAACTTAGTTGCTCCCCCTAGAAAGTATCTACTCCCCCTAAACACAAGATCCCAAAAATAAGTCCCAACAGATTTAAGGAATATCAAGCACTATACTCTACCATGCCAATCTCGTTGATCAAGAATTTCAGCCTAAGTTCATCTAAAGGTTTAGTGAACATGTCAGCTAACTGCACTTTAGTAGGCACAAAGTATAATTCTACATCTCCTTTCTCTACATGGTCCTTAATGAAATGATAACGAATATCTATGTGTTTAGTTTTAGAATGCTGAACTGGGTTGCTTGTTATTGCAATAGCACTTTGTGAATCACAATAGATCGGGGTCTTAGAAATCTTAAAGCCATAGTCCAAGAGTTGAGTTTGCATCTACAAAACTTGTGAACAACAGTGAGCTGTAGCAATGTACTCAGAGTCAGCTGTTGATAAAGACACACAGTTCTGCTTTTTGGATGACCAACCAACTAGCCTATTCCCCAACATCTGAATTGATCCAGATGTGCTTTTTCTATCAACATGGCAACCACCATGATCCACATCAGTATAAGCAGTGAGATTGAAATCGGATCCATGAGGATACCAGATCCTAAGGTTAGGTGTACCTTTAAGGTATTGAAAAATCCTAACAACCGCTTTGGAGTGAGATTTCTTAGGGTTGGACTGAAAGCGGGCACAGACAGTTACGGCAAGTGTAATGTCTGGTCAACTTGCAGTCAGATACATTAAAGAACCAACCATGCTTCGATAAAGCGTAATATCAAAGGGTTCCCTATTAGTATCAGCGTCCAGTAAAGTCCTCATTGGGGTTGTCATTGGTTTTAAAGCAGTCATTTTAAAATGTTTTAGCATATCATTGATATACTTTGTTTGACTGATAAAAATCCCATTTGGTAATTGTTTTACTTGTAACCCCAAGAAGAAAGTTAACTAGTCAAGCATGCTCATTTCGAATTTGCTGGCCATAAGGTCACCAAATTCTTTGCATAAGGCCGGGGACGTGGAACCAAAAATAATATCATCAACGTAAATTTGAACCAAGAGAATGTGACCGTGGTTTTTACGGATGAATAGCATTGTATCAATCGTTCCACGAGAGAAGCCATTGTCCAGCAAATACTTTGTTAAGGTCTCGTACCATGCACGCGGTGCTTGCTTCAGACCGTATAAAGCTTTCTCCAAGTAGTAAACGTGGTTTGGATGAATGGGATCGACAAAGCCCTCTGGTTGATCAACATAGACTTCCTCTTGAAGATAACCATTCATAAAAGCAGTTTTGACATCCATTTGAAACACCGTGAAATTCATATGAGAAGCAAATGCAAGGAAAAGACGAATTGCCTCAATCCTAGCAACCGGAGCAAACGTTTCATCATAATCAATGCCTTCTTGTTGTCGATATCCTTTGGCCACAAGACGTGCCTTGTTTCGAACCACAATTCCATCATAATCTTTCTTGTTCTTGAAAATCCACTTTACCCCTATTGGTCGTTGACCCGTTGGTCTTGGAACTAATCACCATACTTTCAATCGTTCAAATTGATTGATCTCGTCTTGCATTGCAACTACCCAGTATGGATCTAGTAAAGCTTGAGCAACCGTTGTTGGTTCAATCTTACTAAGAAAGGCTGTGAATAGACACATATTCTGAGTAGCCCTTCGAGTTGACACTGGAGCAGATGCGTCACCAATAATAAGATCTATTGGATGACTTTTAGTCCATCGGGTGTGTGGAAGAGGTTGTACATCAGTGGTATCCATTGAAACATCAACCGTTGTTGACGTTGAGCCTTGATCCGCTGGATCTGATGTAACATTATCTAATGGATTCAATAGAGTTTTTGGAGAAACAGCTGGAGTTGTATCAACCGATGAATCTTGAATTGGTTCAAGATTATCAGTAACAGGAGGTTGGAGGGAGGATAAAAAAGCAACAGGTGAATCAGTTGGTGTTGAATCTTCATCAAAACGACTTTGAAGAGTCTCCACAGTAGTTGACTGTGATGGTGTAATCGGTACGGCTTGAACATTTGAATCCCGTTGAGGAGTATAAAGACTATCAAACAAGATATCCAGTTCCTCTGATGTAACCGTAGGAACACCCTTCTTCGATAAAATTGAGTTTTGCGCGGAAGAAGTAATAGCCAGGTTAGGATCAGGTTTTGAACTGAGTTGTTCAAAAGCCATTCCCTAGAATTCATCGAACTTGACGTTAATGCTCTCTTTAATCATCTTTGTCCGCTTATGATAAACACGATAAGCAACTTTGTTCGAGGAATAACCAAGAAATATGGCCTGATCGCCATGAGGATCAAACTTTCCGAGGCTGTCAAAATTGTTAAGCACATAGCATATACAACCAAAAACACGGAAATATTTGACATTCGGGTGTCTACCATATAATAACTCATATGGAGTTTTATCAAAACATTTGTTTACAATACAACGATTTTGGGTATAGCATGCAGTTGAAATGGCCTCCCCCCACATTTTTGGAGGTAATTTGGAGTTGGCAAGCATCGTTCGTGCTGCTTCGCACAACGTACGATTACGTCATTCGACTACTCCATTTTGTTGGGGGGTCCGAGCAGTAGAGAACTGATGTTCAATGCCTTTGTCTTTCAAATAACTATCAAGCAGGTCATTCTTAAATTCCGTCCCATTATCAGTTCTGATGCTCTTAACATGATTGTTAAAAGAGCGTTGAATCTTTTTAATGAATTCAATGATAATGGCGGGGGTTTCTGACTTAGTTCGCAAAAGAAAAATCTATGTAAACCAGGTATAGTCATCAACAATGACAAGCACATGTTTCTTGCCACCGAGGCTAGAGATATGCATGGGTCCACATAAGTCCATATGCAATAATTGCAAAGACGATGAAGTATTGGGGTTTTGCTTAAGCGGATGATTAGTCCGTTTCAACTTACCCATCGCACATGATGGACACACATGATGCTTATCATATTGAAAGGTTGGAATACCATCAACTAAATCTTTAGAGACTAGTCGATTGATACCCTTGTAATTCAGGTGTGACATCCGATTATGCCATAACCATGAATTTTCTTTGGTAGAACGAGTGGCCAAACACATGGTTGCATGTGATGGTGCATCATTGAGGTCAATAGTATATAGTGAAGCACAACGTTTACCAACAAGAAGATCATTCCCTCTGGTGGATTGCACCGAGCATTGTCGACGTTCAAACAAAACTTTGAGATCTCCATCACAGAATTGGCTCACATTAAATAAACTGCACCCTAAACCCTCAACATATGAAACCCGTTTGATTGTTATGCCATTTTGCACAAAATCTCCGTAACTCGTTATTGTTGCAATCTCATCATTTCCGAATGTAACCATTCCTAGGAATTTGTCAATGAAGTTGACAAGCAAGGATTTATCGCCCGTCATGTGTCGAGAACAACCGAAATCGATATACCAAACACAGACGTCGAAACCCTGTAAATGTGAATTTCCTAGAGTTTAGGTACCCAAAGTTTTTTGGGTCCTTTTCGGTTAGTACCAACAATAAACTTTGGATTAACAACAAACTTTGGATCAATGATGAAATAATCACGTAAAGCATCATGCAGTTTAGACAATAAAGCATCATTTAAAACCACATTACATGAAGCATTATACACAATATCAATCTTTACATCGTTATCAGAAGTCTTAACACACAATTTATTCCAAGTAGATGTTTTGTTCACAGACGAAAATTGAAAAACATGAGATAATTTCCTAGGCCGACTAGCAGATTGCTTTGGTTTGGATGCTACTTTCTTAGTCGTGGACTTAGGAACCCATACAGATTTGTAATTCATGTTTGGATTATGACCTGTGACACAAAAAACACCTTTGTTAGTTAGACGTCCAAACTTTTCAGTTGACACATGAGATGACTGATTTTGCAGAATTTCCAATTTGATTGTACGTTCTTTTGCATCATACTCACTTAAATCAGGTTTAGAACTTGTGTGTGTTGTGGACTTAACTGATTTCTTTAAAAGACTCTCTTTTGAAGTTTTTGTCATAGGAATCATAGGAATCTTTTCAGTTAACACATAACCATTTGGAGAATGAACCTTTTTAACAATATACTGAGTTGTAGAAACAACTTTCGAACCATGATTGCCAAATTGAGAACGTAGAGGATTTTTAATAATAGTAATGGGTTTTACATCCTTAGATGTTGTTGTTCCCTTCCCCTTCTTAGTAATCCCATCAGTACATTCAAGCACATTGGTTGCAACATTAGACGTTTGCTTAAGTGTGTTAGCCTGTTGCTTAAGTGTGTTAGCCTGTTTCATTTGAATTATCTTTTGTTTTAAGCTTTTAATCTCAAGACATAATTCTTCAGCAGAAACTATCACTTCACCCTCCTTAAAAGCATAAGTACATTCTTTCTTAGGCAGTGAAGGCAATTTATCACACAAAGTAAGCATTTGTTCTAATGATTGGCACTTAAGTTGCAAGTCAATATTCTCCTGTTCAAGTTGAGCTACTATACGATTCAAATTACGTACAGCAGGCAAATGCAAGTAATAATCATGCAAAGGATCAAGTTGACTTTCAAAATCTATCAAAGGTTCAATGTTCCGTTAATCCTGAGGTTCTACTTTATCATCTAAAGAAATTTGACCTAGAGAATCTGTCTCAAAGAAGACAGTTAGTTCATGTGCTAGGTCTGCACGGAAAACATCATCTGGACATGCAGGTAAAGTTGGTAGAATTGGTTTCACATCAAAAATTGGTTCATCAAACACCTCATCTATTGCAGTAACGCTAGAACTAGGTTTGTTAAACACTTCATTCTCAAGCATTAAAATGTATTTCTCTAGCATGAGTGTTGGGATATAAACCAGTCTACGCTTAGGCACATAATCTTCACGTTGCATGTTCTTTTCAGTTTCAACAAGATTTTTCAAGAAATCAGGATTCGATTTACCTATCTTAGCATTGATTTTTTCATACATTAAGCTAATTTGATGGTATTTCCTAGATTTACGATTTACAATAATATCATCAAAATCAGCATCAGAAGCATGTACAAAATGCGATGGTAAACCAGCTTGAAAATAATCAGAATGATATAATCCTGGAATCTTTTTGGAAGCATCTTCCAAAATTTTCGGATGTTCATAACCCAACCCCCACTTTTCACCATGAATCGTTTTTGGTCTATTCATGAAAATCGTTTGTTTTGAAAGTTCTATATCCATGATAGCTTTGGATTGCTCTGTTCGATAGAGTTTTTCCTCATATCGAGCAAGTTGTGCTTTCATTTGAAAAGATTCTTTTGACAATAAAGAAATTTCAGTGTTCTTTTCAATTATGGTGTTTTCCAATTGAACGATTTTCTTGTTTAGTTTTGAAAGTGTGGGTTCATGTTGGTTTTTCAAATCAGAAAGATCTTTTTTCTAAAAATTGAACTTTTTCTGCAAGTCGTTCCGATTTTAAACGATAATCAGTTCTTTCAACTTTAATTGGATGAATTGTCTTTTTCAGATCTTCCAACTCAGTTTCCTTAGAGTTGAGTTGGAGAGTCAATTGTTGCACATCCGTTTGCAATTTGGATGAGGAAGGTCTGGTCTCATTCATTTTGATTTTATCTTTTAAAACTTTGTTTTTAGATTTTAAGCCTTTGACTTCTTTTGACATTGAGACCAGATTCTTCATCAAGTCATTTTGCATTTTTATAAAATCAGGTGAGATTTCAGATGATTGTACCTCATCATCATCGGATGTTGAGTCAGAATTCTCCATTGCTTCCTTAGCTTTGTCACCTTGCAAACATTTGCATGTTCTACCTCTGAATCTGAATCGTCAGTCCAGTTAAACCAAGTATCATCAACCGGTTTTAGCTCTCCCCCAGTTTCCACAATCTTAGCCATCAACATTTTCTTCTTGTAGTAAGCTGCGTCCTTCTTCTTAGGCATCTTGCACTCACGAGAGTAATGACCAGCTTTGCCACAATTGAAACAAATTGAATCTTCCTTCTTGGAATCATTAGCACGTTGTTGTTTAGATTGATCAGCTTTCTTGTAGTACGAGGAAGATGACGAGTTTTTGCATTGATTGCTTGATTTGCCTTTAAACTTGTGTTTGTTCAAGGCTTTTGTGAACATGGCTGCCATCTTGACTAATTCAAGATGAGAATCATCAACATCAGAAAGATTCAAATCTTCTGAATTAGTTGATTCTTCAACAAGCACTTTCTTGGATAAGCTTTTGGAAGACGTCAACGATTTGCTCTTCTTTTTGGCAATTAGGGCAAGTGGATCGCTCGGAGAAGACTCTTTCCTTCCTTCTTGAAGTTTAGACACTTCAGGTTGGTAATGCATAAGAACTCCAATAAGCTCATAAATAGTCAACTTGTCAATCTCTTTAGTAGATCGAACAATGGTTCCATAAGGAAGCCAATCAGCATTGAGCTTTTTGAGAAACTTCATGTTGACTTCAGCATTTACTTTTATGATCTTGCACCTTTTCAACTCATTGAGAACACCATTGAAACGACGATAGGTATCCTTGAGTGGTTCATCAGTTTCCTGCTTGAAATCTTCATAGAATCCCAGAGCCTTATTCAATTTAGTAACGTCTGACATGTCATAACCTTCTTGCTGTCGTTTGATCTCATCCCATATATTTTTTGCTGTTGTGTTGCTATCAACATTTTCAAACAATTCATACGGGATAGCTTGCATAACAATATTCTTTGCCTCTATGTCACCCCTGAGCTCTCTCACGCTTATCACCAGAAAGTTCATAGACTGGAATTGGCATACCAGTATCCGGATGATAATCAACAACTGGACCATCTCTCAGAGAATCCCAAATGTGTTTTGCTTTCTCACCCTTATAGTCTATGTACTAAGTGATACGGTGAAGCCACTGAGTGTATTTGCCATCAAACAACACTGGAGGACGGGAATCTGATCCAATGATCAAAGTATCTTGAGTAGACATCTTGAAAATGAGGTAGATTCGGTAAAGATTCTGTATTACACAAATGTAAGATGAAAAATCACAACAATCTGATCAGAATGTCAGATTCTGTAACAGATTCGGTACTGTAGCAGATTCGGTAAAGTAGCAGATTCGGTAAAGATTCTGTATATCAGATTCTGTAAAAGAAACTGATCAGAAATACAAGAGACACACCCAGATTCAGTATAGATTCGGTAATCACAAGAATTGTAGCCTGTAACCACTTAAAATAATGGATTAAGTGATATAGAAACTCAGATTCTGTATTTGATTCGGTAGTCAGATTCTGTATGAATTTGAAGTTCAAACTCAATTCAATCCTTTTGAATTAGATTCTGTAACCTTTTTGCACAAGGAAACACGTTAGTATCACACAAAATATCGAAGATACCGAAAGTATAGGATACCGAATGTCAACTGTAGCAGTTGACAATACCGAGTCTAAGTTTAAAACTTATAAATATGACAGAATCCTTTCTCAAACCACACCAATTAGCTGCGTATAATCAAACCAAATGTGATAGAATCACAATCACACCACAATCTGCAACACTTAAGATGAATTTAAGTAATGAAGTAGACTCGGTATGACAGTTACGATACCGAGTGTTGATCAAATCTTCAAAACTTAATGAATTGAAGAAATTGAACCGTCAGAAATGTGATTTAACACCTCACGAACACAACTGAATCCTTAAATCTTCACAAAAATCCAGAATCAAGCTTGAATTAAGCAATACCGAGAGTTTTAGCCACAAACTCTAAAAATCAACTTGATTCTCCATAATTGAAGTTAAAAAGCTGTAATGATGATCGAAACTCTTTCTAAAATACCTAATGCACCTTTGTTGAACTTATCACAAGAATCTGAACGTTAGATTATCAAATTCGATGATACCGAATGTGATTCAAAATACCGAGAGTAATCAGATTCTGTAATCTACAATCTCTGGATCGATATAGTGATGTAGAATCACTTCCTGGAAGCTCTGATACCAAATGATAGGTCAGATCATGTTGAGATTGAGAGAAATGATAAGATAAAGAGAGATTCGGTATGTAAGCATGAGACTCGGTATTAGAGAGAATCGGTACAATTACATTCCACAGCTTCTAGAACTCGGTTACAATGCAATGACTATCTAATTAGCACTACTTAGGTTCCTTATATAGCACTCTTCTAAGAAACCTTCATTTAAGCTTATTTTCACATTAACACTATACAACTTCGGGGCCCTAACACATACATATAAAGCTATCTTATTCGAAGATTTAAACTTCTAATCACTAGAACATAGTTTAGTTAATTCTAAACTAGTTCGTAAACAAAGTTAATCCTTCTAACTTGACTTTTAAAATCAACTAAAAACATGTTCTATATCTATATGATATGCTAACTTTATGATTTAAAACGTGAAAACACGAAGAACACCGTAAAACCGGACATACGCCGTCGTAGTGAAACCGGGGGCTGTTTTGGGTTAGAAAAATAAAAACTATCTTAATATTTGAATTGAAAGTTTGTTTTCTGGAAAAATGATATTACATATGAACATGATACTATATCCAAAAATGATGGTTAAACACAAAGTGGAAGTATGTTTTTCAAAATGGTCATCAAGATGTCGTTCTTTCGACGAAAATGACTACCTCTTTAAAAAATGACATGTAACCTGTATTTCCAACTATAAACTTATACTTTTTCTGTTTAGTTTCATAAATTTCAGTTTATTATGAAACCATAGCAACTTGAATCACTCAAAACGGATTTGAAACTAATAAATGACGGGTAAAACAAAATTGGATAAATTTGCTAGTTTTAGCTACGAAAATTTTGTAACAAATCTAGACTAAACATATCCTAACTAATTTATATTGTATTATACATATTATGTAATCTTAGGATACCATAGACACATATGCAATGTTTTGACATATCATATCGACCCATCTATATATATATTTCGGAACAACCATAGACACTCTATATGCAGTAATGTTTGAGTTAGCTATACAGGGTTGAGGTTGTTTCCAAAATAATATATATACTTTGAGTTGTGATCTAGCCTGAGACTTGTATACACTGGGTCGTGGATTGATTCGAGATAATATATATTGATTTATTTCAGCACATCTAACTGTGGACAACTAGTTGTAGGTTACTAACGAGGACTGCTAACTTAACAAACTTAAATCATAAAAACGTAATAAAAAATATTGTGAATATATTTAAATCATACTTTGATATATATGTACATATTTGTTATAGGTTCGTGAATCGACCAGTGGCCAAGTCTTATTTCCAACAAAGGAAAAATATGTGAAAGTAAGTTATAGTCCCACTTTTAAAATCTATTATTTTTGGGATGAGAATACATGCAGTTTTATAAATATTTTACAAAATAGACACAAGTGATCAAAATTACATTCTATGTTGAATTATCGAACTGAATATGCCCCTTTTTAGCATGGTAGCCTAAGAATTGGTGTTTATTATAATTGCCACCAATTGACGCGAATCCTAAAGATAGATCTATTTGGCCCAACAAGCCTCATCCGAGTTACGGATGCTTTAGTACTTCGATTTATCATGTTCGATGAGAGTCCCGGAATGATGGAGATATTCTATATGCATCATGTTAAGGTCGGTTACCAGGTGTTCATCATATGAATGATTTTTATACAGATTGCATGTTGTTTATGAGAAATGAAAATATGAAATCTTGTGGTCTATTATTACGATTTGATAAATATATAGGTTAAACCTATAACTCACCAACATTTTTGTTGACGTTTAAAGCATGTTTATTCTCAGGTGATTATTAAGAGCTTCCACTGTTGCATGCTAATTTATGGACAAGAGTTGGAGTCAGCATGCTTGTATAATATTATTTAAAAACTGTATTCGAAGACTTAAATTGATGTGTAATATTATTGTAAACCATTATGTAATAATCGTGTGAAAACGCTATATTTTAGATTATCATTATTTGATACTCGTCATAATATTTTTAAACCTTTATCGATAAAATAAAGATTATGGTTTGTTTTAAAATCAAATGCAGTCTTTGAAAAACGTCTCATATAGAGGTCAAAACCTCGCAACGAAATCAATTAATATGGAACGTTTATAAATCGATATGAACGGGACATTTCAGTTGGCATCCGAGTGTTGGTCTTAGAGAACCAGAAATTTACATTAGTGTGCCTTATCGAGTACGTAGGATGCATTAGTGGGTCTGGACTTCGACCGTATATTTTTCTTTAAAAATGATTGCTTAACACTTTTTGTTGAAAACTATATACATTTAACATGTAAATATTA
Organism: Rutidosis leptorrhynchoides; assembly: GCF_046630445.1. Taxonomy (NCBI): domain Eukaryota; kingdom Viridiplantae; phylum Streptophyta; class Magnoliopsida; order Asterales; family Asteraceae; genus Rutidosis; species Rutidosis leptorrhynchoides. The sequence continues at coordinate 283,107,381 of NC_092341.1, read as the reverse complement.
TGTGATATATTAATCTCTTAGCGTGTTTGATAATGTGTGATAGATGTCTACCTCTAGTACAAATCCCATCGACTCACCTAATAATAATGAAGAGTCGAATATATTTTGGGAAGATTCACAAATTCCCGAAGAGGAACCGGAAGAAGAGGAACCGGAAGAGGAGGAACCGGAAGAAGAGGAACCGGAAGAAGAGGTTCCGGAGGAGGAAATTTTAGGAACCACTAAAAAATAGACAAATATAAGAAAACCCTCAACTAATGGACCAAAATTAATAATGGTCAATGGTGTTTCCGCCGAGGAAGCAAAATATTGGGAAGATTACCAATTTTCCGATGAATCGGATCCCCATGAGGATTCTGATGATGTTATAGAAATTACCTCGACCCAATTTGAAAAAGCAAAAGAAAATAATAAGGGAAAGGGTATTAAAATAGAGAAACTTGATTTCAACCCCGATGAACTATATATGTATCGTCAACACCCGTATTTCTTAAGTTGTAACAATAACCCAGGAACCTCTAAGCCACCAGGTTTTTCTAGACCATTTGTGAAAAGAACGGCTCGTATTAGGGGAGCACTATATATCCCTAGAAAGTTAGCAAAACAAAACAAGTCCGAAGAGGAAGAAACAAGTGAGTCGGGATAAAGAGTTGTAATCATGAGGTGTAAAATATGTAATATAAGTGTGCTTGTACTATTATGTTGTATGTGAAAATTGCTTGTATTATTTGATAATTATCTTTTACAAATATAACCCTTGTCTATTTTTATAGTATAAAAACAAAATGGATTTTAAGGATAGACAACCAAAAATTTTAGAAGACCTACCCGGGGACATGATTGATGAAATCTTGTCTAAAGTCGGTCAGAATTCGTCGGCACAGTTATTTACGACAAAATTAGTTTGTAGAATATTTGATGAACGTTCCAGGCATGCCTTAGTTTATAAAAGGATTTCATTTGAAAGATGGGGTATATCACATTGGGGACACCGTAAGTTACGCCTTGTTTTCTTTAAAGCGTTAAATGCGGGAAACCCAAATGCAATTTTACGCTACGGGTTAAAACCTATTTTGACTCAACATATCCCAACATAGGACTTCGAACTTTAGAAAGAGCTGCTAACATGAAACATAAAGAAGCATGTTATGCTTACAGGTTAGTGATGTTCGCATCTCACCAAAGTGAGAAAAAGAACATCGGATTTCAACTTTTAAGTAAAACCTTCCCACAAGTGACGGATTCAGTAGTTGGGGTGAGAAACAAGGTTTTTAGATTATTACGGGGCTGTTGGACATTACGAAACCCTCATCCCTTCGACGATATTACAACATGCTGTCTTGTCAACGGCCACAACGGTTATGTTCCACAAGACCAAGGATGGGAAGTAGTCTTAGTAAAACCAGAATGCATGACTTGTTTATGGACGTATGAATTACGTGTCTTTGTTGAACGACTTGCGTATTAACTAGAATTGTCTTCGCAACTACTTTGTATCAAACTTTTTATGTGCTATATTTCATGCTATATGTAAAATAGCGGTATTGTAAGTTTGCAAAATATTGTATATAAGTTTGAATGTGAAATATTATTGTAATCAGTTTTTAATATAGAATTGTAGTAGTTGAATTGTATATTAGCTACTAAGTATAAACTTAACGGGTAGGTACTACCCAAATTAAAACTATAAAACGCTAATATGAAGAAAAAGCTTTTATAAATAAGTTCATATTATGCTACGAAATACTATTGACTACTCTTAATATTCTATATGATTAACTTAATTCTTTTGGCTATTTTTGAAGGAAATGGCACCGACTACTCGTCAGAACTTGAACATGAGCGAGGAAGACTTCTGTGTTTTGCTTGCTGCGAATATAGCTGCGGTGCAAGCCGCAATGCAAAATAACAACAATACCTCTGGTTCTAGCAGTGGAACAAATTTCACAAGAACTCGTGTAGGATGTTCCTACAAAGAATTCACTGCCTGCAAACCTTTGGAATTCGATGGAACCGAGGGTCCAATCGGATTGAAACGGTGGACCGAAAAGGTTGAATCGGTGTTTGCCATAAGTAAATGTACTGAAGAAGACAAAGTAAAGTACGCTACACATACCTTCACAGGTACTGCGTTAACATGGTGGAATACCTACCTCGAGCAAGTGAGACAAGATGCTACTTACGCATTACCATGGTCATCATTCAAACACCTGATGACTGAGCAGTATCGTCCCAAAAACGAGGTCAATAAGCTCAAGGTAGAGCTTAGAGAATTACGAACGCAAGGTTTCGACATCACCACGTACGAACGACGATTTACAGAGTTGTGCCTATTGTGTCCAAGTGCGTTCGAAGATGAAGAGGAGAAGATCGACGCATTTGTAAAAGGGTTACCGGAGAGGATTCAAGAAGATGTGAGTTCACACGAGCCCGCCTCCATACAAAAGGCAATTCGAATGGCTCACAAATTCATAAATCAGATTGAGGAAAGAATTAAGGAGCAGGTGGCCGAAGAGGCCAAAATAAAGCAAGTCAAGAGAAAGTTGGAGGAAAACAGTGACAAGAGTTACCAATACAACAACAACAACAATCACAACCACAATCGCAACAACTATCCCAATAACCGCAACGTCAATCGCAACCACAACAATCGCAATCCCAACAACAACTGCAACAAGCGTCCCAACAATAATAACTTCACCAAACGTCCCAACAACAATAACAACCACATCAATCCCAATAGCAATCTCAATAACAACAACAATCATAAAATTCCATGCTATAGGTGTGAAGGATATCATCCGGGTAAATTTTGTGAAGTAGTATGTACCAAATGTAATAGGAAGGGTCATGCTGCAGCGAAGTGTGAAGCATTCGGACCAGTGACTAAAAGAACAAATACTGCCCACATTATTTGTTTCGGATGCGGAAAGAAGGGCCACTACAAAACTACGTGCCCAAACCAGGGAAATAATAATGGGCAAAGCAGTGGGAGAGTTTTTAACATTAATGCAGAAGAAGCGCAGGAAGACCCGTAGCTTGTTACGGGTACGTTTTTTATCGATGAAAAACCTTCTTATGTTTTATTTGATTCGGGTGCGAATAGAAGCTATATGAGTAGAGATTTTTGTGCTAAATTAAGTGGTCCATTGACGCCTATGAATAATAAATTTTTACTCGAATTAGCAAACGGTTAATTAATTTCGGCAGATAAAATATGTCGAAATCGAGAAATTAAACTGGTTAGTGAAACGTTTAAGATTGATTTGATACCAGTAGAGTTAGGGAGTTTTGATGTAATAATTGGCATGGACTGGTTGAAAAAGGAGAAATCAGAGATCGTATGTTACAAAAATGCAATTCGCATTGTACGAGAAGAAGGAAAAACCTTAATGATATACGGAGAAAAGAGCAACGCGAAGCTAAATATTATTAGTAATTTGAAGGCTCAAAAGCTAATAAGAAAAGGTTGCTATGCTGTGCTAGCACATGTCGAGAAAGTACAAACCGAAGAAAAGAACATCAATGATGTTCCCGTTGCAAAAGAATTTCCCGATGTATTTCCGAAAGAATTACCGGGACTACCTCCACACCGATCTGTTGAATTTCAAATAGATCTTGTACCAGGAGCTGCACCAATAGCTCGTGCTCCATACAGACTCGCACCAAGCGAAATGAAGGAACTCCAAAGTCAATTACAAGAACTTTTAGAGCGTGGTTTCATTCGACCAAGCACGTCACCGTGGGGAGCTCCTATTTTGTTTGTCAAGAAGAAAGATGGTAATTCAGGATGTGTATCGACTACCGAGAGTTGAACAAGCTTACCATCAAGAATCGTTACCCACTACCGAGAATCGATGACTTATTTGATCAACTACAAGGCTCGTCAGTTTATTCAAAGATTGATTTACGTTCTGGGTATCATCAAATGCGGGTGAAGGAGGATGATATTCCGAAGACTGCTTTCAGAACGCGTTACGGTCATTATGAGTTTATGGTTATGCTGTTTGGGTTGACTAACGCACCAGCTGTGTTCATGGACCTCATGAACCGAGTGTGTGGACCATACCTTGACAAGTTTGTCATTGTTTTCATCGATGACATACTTATTTACTCAAAGAATGATCAAGAGCATGAAGAACATTTGAGAAAAGTGCTAGAGTTGTTGAGGAAATAAAAACTGTACGCTAAATTTTCAAAGTATGCATTTTGGTTGGAAGAAGTTCAATTCCTCGGTCACATAGTGAACAAAGAGGGTATTCAGGTGGATCCGACGAAGATTGAAACTGCTGAAAAATGGGAAACCCCGAAAACTCCGAAACATATACGCCAATTTTTAGGACTAGCTGGTTACTACAGAAGATTCATCCAAATTTTTTCCAAAATAGCAAAACCCTTGACTGCATTAACGCATAAAGGGAAGAAATTCGAATGGAAGGATGAGCAGGAGAAAGCGTTTCAATTGTTGAAGAAAAAGTTAACTACGGCACCTATATTGTCATTGCCTGAAGGGAATGATGATTTTATGATATATTGTGACACCTCAAAGCAAGGTATCGGTTGTGTATTAATGCAACGAACGAAGGTAATTGCTTATGCGTCTAGACAACTGAAGATTCACGAGCAGAATTATACGACGCATGATTTGGAATTAGGCGCGGTTGTTTTTGCATTAAAGACTTGGAGGCACTATTTATATGGGGTCAAAAGTATTATATATACCGACCACAAAAGTCTTCAACACATATTTAATCAGAAACAACTGAACATGAGGCAGCGTAGATGGATTGAGTTATTGAATGATTACGATTTCGAGGTTCGTTACCACCCGGGGAAGGCGTATGTAGTAGCCGACGCTTTGAGTAGAAAGGACAGAGAACTTATACGGGTAAAAGCTATGAATATAATTATTTGTACTAACCTTAATACTCAAATAAAGGAGGCGCAACAGGGAGTTATAAAAGAAGGGAATTTGAAAAATGAAATACCCAAAGGGTCGGAGAAACACCTTAATATTCGGGAAGACGGAACTCGATATAGAGCTGAAAGAATTTGGGTACCAAGGTTTGGAGATGTGAGAGAAAAGGTACTTAAGGAAGCACATACAACCAGATATTCAATACATCCCGGAGTGGGAAAGATGTACAAAGATCTCATGAAACACTTTTGGTGGCCGGGTATGAAAGCCGATATTGCTAAATACGTAGGAGAATGTTTGACGTGTTTCTAAGGTCAAAGCTGAACAGCAGAAACCATCAGGTCTACTTCAGCAACCTGAAATCCCGGAATGGAAATGGGAAAACATTACCATGGATTTCATTACTAAATTGCCAAGGACTGCAAGTGGTTATGATACTATTTGGGTAATAGTCGATCGTCTCACCAAGTCAGCACACTTTCTGCCAATGAGAGAAGATGATAAAATGGTGAAGTTAGCACGACTATACTTGAAAGAAGTTATCTCCAGACATGGAATACCAGTCTCTATTATCTCTAATAGGGATGGCAGATTTGTTTCAAGATTCTGGCAGACGTTACAACAAGCATTAGGGACTCGTGTAGACATGAGTACTGTCTATCATCCACAAACTGATGGGCAGAGCAAAAGGACGATACAAATGCTTGAAGACATGCTACGAGCATGTGTTACTAATTTTGGAAACAGTTGGGATCGACATCTCCCATTAGCAGAGTTTTCCTACAACAACAGTTACCATTCGAGTATTGAGATGGCGCCGTTTGAAGCACTCTATGGTAGAAAGTGCAGGTCTCCAATTTGTTGGAGTGAAGTGGAGGATAGACAGATTACGGGTCCGGAGATAATTCAAGAAACTACCGAGAAGATCATTCAAATTCAACAACGGTTGAAAACCGCCCAAAGTCGACAAAAGAGTTACGCGGACATTAAAAGAAAAGACATAGAATTTGAAGTTGGAGAGATGGTCATGCTTAAGGTTTCACCTTGGAAAGGCGTTGTTCGATTTGGTAAACGGGGGAAACTAAATCCAAGGTACATCGGACCATTCAAGATTATTGATCGTGTCGGATCGGTAGCTTACCGACTTGAGTTACCACAACAACTCGCGGCTGTACATAACACTTTCCACGTCTCAAATTTGAAGAAATGTTTTGCTAAAGAAGATCTCACTATTCCGTTAGACGAAATCCAAATCAATGAAAAACTTCAATTCATCGAAGAACCCGTCTAAATAATGGATTGTGAGGTTAAAAGACTTAAGCAAAATAAAATACCAATCATTAAGGTGCGATGGAATGCTCGTAGAGGACCCGAGTGCACCTGGGAATGTGAAGATCAGATGAAGAAGAAATACCCGCATCTATTTCCAGAAGATTCGTCAACACCTTCAACAGCTTAAAATTTCAGGACGAAATTTATTTAACGAGTAGGTACTGTAGTGACCCGAACTTTTCCATGTTTATATATATTAAATGAGATTGATATTTACATGATTAAATGTTTCCAACATGATAAGCAATCAAACTTGTTAAGACTTGATTATTTGAAATGAGTTTCATATAGACAATTGACCACCCAAGTTGACCGGCGATTCACGAACGTTAAAAACTTGTAAAAACTACATGATGTTATATAAATGGATATATATATATATATATATATATATATATATATATATATATATATATATATATATATATATATATATATATATATGGTTAACATGAGATTATGATAAGTAAGTATCTCCATAAATATGTTAACAATGAGTTATATACAAACAAATGTGATTATAGATTTAAGAAACTCGAAAATGATATATATATAACGATTATCGTTATAACAACGTCTTACTAAATACATATGTATCATATTAAGATATTGTTACACTATATTTAACAAGATAAAATGATAATTAAGTAAATCATTAAGTGTGTTAACAATGAACTACATATGTAAAAACAAGACTACTAACTTAAGGATTTCGAAACGAGACATATATGTAACGATTATCATTGTAATAGTATTTTAACATATATATATGAGGTTAAGATATATTTATACACCATGTTATTTTGTTAACATAACAATTTAACATCTTATTTAAGTATTATAACAATGGATTAATTACATTTAACAAGATCGTTAACTTAAAGGTTTCAAAATAACACTTACATGTAACGACTAACGGTGACTTAACGACTCAGTTAAAATGTATATACATGTAGTGTATTAATATGTATTAGTACACTTTTGAAAGAGTTCAAGACACATATCAAAGTACTTCTACTTAGCAAAAATGCTCACAATTACATTCTCATTCATTTTCATCAACAATTCTACTCGTATGTACCCGTATTCGTACTCGTACAATACACAACTTCTAGATGTATTTACGGTTGGTATATACACCTTTAATCATTCATTCTTAGCAGCAATCTTAGAGTCAAAAACATGTGGAACCATTATTTAACAACTTGTATAACTAGTGAGCTAAAAACAAACTTAAGGATCTTTTCTTTTCTTTATAACAAGTAATCCCGTTTTTATGATTTCACCCCATTTTTCCATTCCATTTTCTCATACTTACACTCCAAATTCTCTCTCCAAATACTCCTAACATCATACTTGATCATCTCCAAATATTTTCATCATCTTTTAGCTTCAATTACAAGCTTTGATCATCATAAAAACAACCATTCAAGAACACTTCAAGAAATCTTTCAAACTTGCTAGCTTACTTCCAATCTTGCAAATCCATTTTAAGTGATCATCCAATCTCAAGAAATCTTTCTTATTTACAGTAAGATATCTTTCTAATTCAAGGTAATACTCGTACTCAAACTTTGATTCACTTTCTATAACTATAACAATCTTATTTCGAGTGGAAATCTTACTTGAACTTATTTTCGTGTCATGATTCTACTTCAAGAACTTTCAAGCCATCCAAGGATCCTTTCAAGCTAGATCTATTTTTCTCTTTTCTAGTAGGTTTATCCACAAAACTTGAGGTAGTAATGATGTTCATAACATCATTCGATTCATACATATAAAGCTATCTTATTCGAAGATTTAAACTTGTTATCACTATAACATAGTTTAGTTAATTCTAAACTAGTTCGCAAACAAAGTTAATCCTTCTAACTTGACTTTTAAAATCAACTAAACACATATTCTATATCTATATGATATGCTAACTTAATAATTTAAAACATGGAAACACGAAGAACACCGTAAAACCGGACATACGCCGTCGTAGTGAAACCGGGGGATGTTTTGGGTTAGAAAAATAAAAACTACCTTAATTTTTGAATTGCAAGTTTGTTTTCTGGAAAAATGATATTACATATGAACATGATACTATATCTAAAAATCATGGTTAAACACAAAGTGGAAGTATGTTTTTCAAAATGGTCATCAAGATGTCGTTCTTTCGACGGAAATGACTACCTCTTTAAAAAATGAAATGTAACCTGTATTTTAGACTATAAACTTATACTTTTTCTATTTAGTTTCATAAATTTCAGTTCAATATGAAATCATAGCAACTTGAATCACTCAAAACGGATTTGAAACTAAGAAATGACGGGTAAAACAAAATTGGATAAATATGCTAATTTTAGCTACGAAAATTTTGTAACAAATCTAGACTGAACATATCCTAACTAATTTATATTGTATTATACATATTATGTAATCTTGGGATACCATAGACACGTATGCAATGTTTTGACATATTATATTAACCCATATATATATATATATTTCGGAACAACCATAGACACTCTATATGCAGTAATGTTTGAGTTAGCTATACAGGGTTGAGGTTGATTCCAAAATAATATATATACTTTGAGTTGTGATCTAGCCTGAGACTTGTATACACTGGGTCGTAGATTGATTCGAGATAATATATATTGATTTATTTCAGCACATCTAACTGTGGACAACTAGTTGTAGGTTACTAACGAGGACTACTAACTTAACAAACTTAAATCATAAAAATGTAATAAAAAATGTTGTGAATATATTTAAATCATACTTTTATATATATGTACATATTTGTTATAGGTTCGTGAATCGACCAGTGGCCAAGTCTTATTTCCAACGAAGGAAAAATCTGTGAAAGTAAGTTATAGTCCCACTTTTAAAATCTATTATTTTTGGGATGAGAATACATGCAGTTTTATAAATGTTTTACAAAATAGACACAAGTGATCAAAATTACATTCTATGTTGAATTATCGAACCGAATATGCCCCTTTTTAGCTTGGTAGCCTAAGAATTGGTGTTTATTATAATTGCCACCAATTGACGCGAATCCTAAAGATAGATCTATTTGGACCAACAAGCCTCATCCGAGTTACGGATGCTTTAGTACTTCGATTTATCATGTCCGATGAGAGTCCCGGAATGATGAAGATATTCTATATGCATCCTGTTAAGGTCGGTTACCAGGTGTTCATCATATGAATGATTTTTATGCAGATTGCATGTTGTTTATGAGAAATGGAAATATGAAATCTTGTTGTCTATTATTACGATTTGATAAATATATAGGTTAAACCTATAACTCACCAACATTTTTGTTGACGTTTAAAGCATATTTATTCTCAGGTGATTATTAAGAGCTTCCGCTGTTGCATGCTAATTTATGGACAAGAGTTGGAGTCAGCATGCTTGTATAATATTGTTTAAAAACTGCATTCGAAGACTTAAATTGATGTGTAATATTATTGTAAACCATTATGTAATAATCGTGTGAAAATGCTATATTATAGATTATCATTATTTGATAATCGTCGTAATATTTTTAAACCTTTATCGATAAAATAAAGGTTATGGTTTGTTTTAAAATCGAATGCAGTCTTTGAAAAACGTCTCATATAGAGGTCAAAACCTGGCAATGAAATTAATTAATATGGAACGTTTATAAATCGATATGAACGGGACATTTCAAAAAGCACCCCTTCATGAATCTACATGAACAACGTCGGAGTTTGGAAAACGACCTGTCCAAACAAAAGATAAGGCGCGTCAAGTGTTAATCTAAACCCTCATTTTGGGCGCTCCGCCATCCATGACTGCACAAATTGAACACCTGGCATGGCGGATGGAATGTTGAACAATTGGTATGCCATAATGGGCAGAGACAAGGCGAAGAAACCACTTGAGCCTTCCGCGACGTCGGAGAAATTCATCAGAGAAATCGCGACACACCCGCTGCCCGCTATCCACACGACGCCCCTCACGTTGGGCATGTTTGACGGGAGCAACGACCTAGAAGATTTCATGCAATAGTTTGAGCATGTAATTAAGACCCAACACTGGGACAACGCTACGGCGTTCCATATGTTCCCAGGACAACTCCAATCCAGCGCTCGGGAATGTTTCACTAAGCTACCTCCGCTAAGCGTTTCCAGTTTTGCTGATTTAAGAACAAAGTTCATCCAACGCTTTCAGAACTTTAGGAGGACAGAGTTAACGCATTTGGACGCGTATGGAATCAAACAGAGACCAGGTGAATCGTTGACGAACTTCACTACTAGGTTTACGTCTGAATGTAAAAAAAAAACTGATTTGTCGGAGTCACAGCAGATCTCCACTTAAATAATGGGAATATGCCAGATCAGACACTTGTCGTTAGTTAAGTCCATGAGACGGAAGTTACCGAAAACTTTTGTGGATGCCGTCAGGATGGTACGCGACTACATACGCTCCAAAGAGTTTGCTGACGCAGCCGTTGCGGATCGTAAGTCTGGCGGCAAGGATGACAAGGATGACAAGGGTAACAATCGCTACCAGCATTCTGAAGGACGGTACAAAGGTAACAGCGGAGGCAGCAGTAGAAGCCGTCTCGGAAGTAAATTCGATAGCCGTAACCACCACCCTTATGAGAAATAGGGCACCAAGAGATTGTCAGCAGAGGAAGAATCCCTCATTAAGTATTTATCCAAAACACCCAAGGATATCTTGGCAACGAAAAAAGCCAGCAGAGATTTCCCTCCACCCAAACCCATGAAGCCACACTTTGCGGTAGACGAAAGCTAATACTGCATTTTTCATGAGGATAAGGGACATGACGTCGATGACTGTCGGGAACTGAAGAAGATTATCATTGAACGTCTTATGCTAGGGGAGTTTAACCATTTAAAACCTTCAAACAAAGGAGGCTCCGCCACTAGAAAGTTCGCATGGAAAAAAAGTAAAGATAAAGCACATGAGAAACACATTCACATGATACAAATGTGGCACTCGGGTCATGTTAGGAAAGTTGAAGCGTTGAAAGAGTGGGAATGTGCACCAATCACGTTCCCAGTATTCTGGAAAGTCTGTCCAACAGATTTACCTTTAGCAGTCACTGCTACCATTGGACGTTGTCGCGTATCACGAATCTACATCGATACGGGTGGCGCTATTGACGTTATATACGAACATTGTTTTTTGCAGTTGCCACAGGACGTAAGGGATAAGGTCAAACCGCCGTTGCACCCCGTCGCAGGCTTTACAGGTGAGACAACTTGGCCCCTGGGACGTGTAAGTATCGACGTAATGTTAGGAGATGATCATCAGTTCTGTACCGTACAGTTGACGTTTGTGGTAGTTCGTAGTCAATCCAAGTATAACATAATTCTGGGACGAACAGCGTTACAAGAGTTGGGCGCCATACCTTCTACGGTTAATGGCATGTTAAAATTCCCCACCATGGTAGGCGTTGCGACTTTATTTTCAGATCGCACTCTAGTTTGTGCCGAAGTTAGCCTGCCGGATTTCCAGACCGCACCCGTAAAACAGGAGGGAGGCGTTATAATTAATCACGCATTTCCTGAAAAGATCATCAAAATTGGTAATACTATTTTGGTGGAAACTAAAAGTGCTCTATGTGAACTATTATCTAACAACGCAGATGTCTTCGCTTGGCAAGAGTCAGACATGACGGGAGTACCGAGGGAGATAGCGAAACATCGTTTGAACGCAAATCCAAGCATAACACCGGTAAGGCAGAAAAAGAGAGGCATGGCACCAGAACGCAACGCATTTCTACGTAATGAGGTCGAGAAACTTGTTGACGCTAACATCTTGAGGGAAGTCCGTTACCAAACATGGGTAGCAAACCCAGTTCTAGTTAAGAAAGCTAACAGATCATGGCGCACGTGTGTTAACTTCAAAGATATTAATAAAGCATGCCCAAAGGACAATTATCCATTGCCGAAAATTGATTGGAAAGTCGATCGCTTGCCGGATACCGTTTTAAATTCTTCCTTGATGCTTATAAAGGGTACCATCAAATACAGATGGCTGAAGGAGACGAAGACAAGACAGCGTTTCACACTAACAATGGAATATTTTGCTACACCAAAATGCCGTTTAGGTTGAAGAACGCTGGAGCAACGTATCAGAAAGTGATTGACGCCGCTTTCAAGGGTCAGATTGGGCGTAACGTCGAAGCTTACGTGGACGATATTGTGATCAAGAGCTATACATAAGTCACTCTCCTTAAAGACATCCAAGAAATGTTTAATTCCTTAAGGAAAATTAATATAAAACTTAACCCAAAAAAATGTAGTTTCGATTTTGAAGAAGGCAGTTTCCTCGATCACGTCATAATGCCACGCGACATTAGAGCAAATCCAAAAATGATTCAAGCTGTAGATGAGATGGTAGCACCAAGAACAAAAAAGGAGGTTCAGAGTTTAAATAGAAAGCTAATAGCACTATCCAGGTTCCTGTCAAAGGCAGCAGAACGCTCGTTCCCATTCTTTCAAGTCTTGAAGGCCAGTGTAGGCAAGAATTTTAACTGGACACCGAAAGCAGAAAATGCCTTCTAAGAGATGAAGGCCTTGATCAGAACCCTACCTACGTTAACCGCTCTGGTACCAGGTAAAGTATTTGTTTCGGTTGACGGTACCAATGTTTCGTACTTGTTCACAAATATTTTCAAGATTTCAGGAGAAACTTTGACTGTGTACTTAGCAGCGGGTGCCAAAGCAATTAGCTCAGTACTCATAGCGGAACGTGATGGGAACCAGATGCCGGTGTACTTTGTCAGCAAAGTTTTGCAGCATGGCGAAGTTAACTATAATCCTATGAAAAAATTTGTTTACGCTCTAGTTCATACCACAAGGAGGTTAAGGCGGTACTTTCAAGCACATCACATTCTGGTGCTAACTGACTCACCTATCAAATAGGTATGACGTTATTGGACCGAACAAGTATGACAGAGTACGTTTCTAACATTTGCGTTGTAGGTTCTAAGCAAACCGGAGATTTCTGGCCGAATGGCGAAATGGGCGATTGAACCGGGGGAATGCGAAATCAGCTACGCCCAGCGTAACGCTATTAAGGGACAAATCCTGGCTGATTTCATGATAGAATTTATCAATCTGGGACCGTCAACACCTATCGATGAAATGGCACCTCACGCTGTGACGTGGGAACTCTTTACTGACGGGGCGTCTAGTTCAGAAGGGGCTGGTGCCGGCTTGATACTTACCAACCCAGATGGCGAAGAACACATTTATGCTATATGCTTTGCATTTCCTATTTCTAACAATGAATTCGAATATGAAGTGTTACTTTCCGGGTTACGCATAGCGGAAAAAATGGGTGTTAAGGCATTGAAAGTTGCGGTTGATTCCCAGCTGGTAGCGAATCAGCTGAATGAAAAGTTCGAAGCCAGGGACCCGACCATGCAAAAGTATTTGAAATTAGCGGAGTAAGTTGCCAATAGATTTGATTCTTTTTCAACCACGCAAGTGTCACATTCAATGAACAAAAAAGCTAACGCCCTCAGTAAGCTTGCTTCGTTGACATTTATCCACTTCGATAAGGACGTATAGATTGAAGTTGTTGATTAAAAATCTAATGATGTGGTACAGGTATCAAGCTGTCGTGCTTATATAACCTAAACACTGCTATACAGTTTATTGGCAAAACATGTTCAGGAACGTTCAACTTTCCTTAACATTTATAACGTGATGTTTTACAGGTGGCAGCTCCAGTTGAGGAGGTGAACACTTGGATGAATCCAATCATCAATTATCTAAAAGATGGCAAGCTACCCGTTGACAGTGTTGCAGCTATGAAAATATACATGAAAGCACCCATGTACATCATACGTGACAATGTACTTTACAAGAAGTCCTTTTTGGGTCCGCTACTTCGTTGCGTTGGTCCGCAAGAGGCTGAAATGGTAATCAGGGAAGTACACGAAGGAACATGCGGGATTCATTCAGGGTTCTGTACTGTTGTAGGAAAAATTATGCGTTAGGGTTACTACTGACCATCCATGTACCGTGACACAAGTAACGTCATCAAAAATTGTGTTTTTTTTGTCAACGTCACGTGCCACAAATTCAAGTGTCGTCCCATGAGTTGATTCATATCTCATCTGCTTGGTCTTTTCACAAGTGGGCAATTGATTTGGTTGGTCCGTTTCCGGATGGGCGTCATTTTGTCATAGCGGTTGATTTCTTCACTAAATGGGTGGAGGTAAAACCCTTGAAAAGCATTACCGGCAAGCAGATTGTCAACTTCGTATGGGAGGAGATAGTGTGTCGTTTCGGTGTACTAAAAGAAATAGTTAGTGACAATGGGAAACAATTTGCATATGATCCATTTCGAGCGTGGTGTGATAGCCTAAACATTAAACAAACCTTCAGTTCTGTTGCGCATCCGCAAGCAAATGGACAAGTTGAAGTCACTTACAGGGACATTGTCTCCGGCATCAAAGCTAGGTTGGGTACATAGCGTAAAGGCTAGGTTGACAAATTTCCAATGGTTTTGTGGGCGTTTCGTACCACCCCTAAGGGAAGCAATCGGGAGACGCCTTTCAGTCTTGTATATGGGTCCGAAGCAGTTATTATAGCCGAGATAGCTGTTCCAATGCAACACGTCATGGAATTCAGTGAAGAAACTAATGAGATACATTTAAGGGAAAACTTGAATTTGTTGGAGGAACGCAGGTGCATAGCAGCCATCAATGAAGCGTCGAACAAACAGAATATTTCCAAGTACTACAACTGGCGCATACATGAACGTTCGTTCCATCCCAGTGATTATGTCTGGTATAACAATAATGCTAGCAGGGTTGAGGACCTTGGAAAGTTGGGGCCTAATTGGGAGGGTCCATATGAAGTTGTGGATGCCCTTGGTAACGAGGCGTACAACTTGAAAATGCCTGACGGTAAATTTGTGCTACGCACATGGCATGCAACCAATCTCAAAAAAATCTACATTTAGAATGTTTCGCATGATGAAACTTGGTGTTTTTGAATTTTTAATGTTTACTTTTAGTTTGTGATTGATTACCACAACTTTGTAAGCACGATGAAAAAAATTGTTTGGTTGTTTCGTTTGCATTTTAATGCATTTGCCAGTTATTATTTATGCATTATGTAACTGTTTATGGCAACACTCCGGTGTAATAATTGTAAGTCCATTCCTACGTTACACATGCCTTGAACAAAGTAATCTAGCTTTCGAACGACATGAACGGCACTACGCGTAGAAACGTGCGATGAGTGAAACCATAACGGGATGCCTTCGGATTTCGTACCCATCGTGTCCATCCCGGCATGGTCTAGATACATGCATGTCATGACAAATTTATCAAGTGTAACCTTGAAATGACACGCTACCGTGACAATGACAGCGTGCTAAATGTATGAACAAACGGTACATGTTACAAAATACAACAAGATATAAAACATTAAATAAAATTACACAATGTTATCCTAAATAAATTGTTTAATTACAATCATTAACGGTTGACAAAGAGTTACAATGATAAACACCCGGTCACTTTGGAATCATCTTCTCAATCTTCGCTGCGTCTAGTACTGGCTGACTACTTATTGCCTCAATAAAGGGAACCTTCACCTCCTTTACTTCTATGGCAACCGCATTATACTTGTCGTACTCATCCGGGTCCAAGTGATCTTGAACTACTTCAGGTAAAGGGTCAGGAAGCGTGGCGTTTTCATTAATCACGGTGTATGTTTCCAAACGCCCCACGCCTTTGGCAGCATCATGTAGCCTGCCAAACAGTTCCATGACATGGGACGACGTAATGGCTTTATTGAAGATGGTGGGAATCATGGAGCACAATTGCTGAAAGTCATCTGTTGCCTTCTTATGGACAGCGGTTAGCTCTTGTACCTGCGTTGTGGGGAGCTCCTTGCTTACCTTCTCCTCAGATAATTCCTTTTGGGCCACATTCAAGTCAGCAAGAGCCTGTTTTTCCTTTTTGGCAACGGTGGCCAAATTTTTAGTAGCCCGTTGCGCCTCCTTCAATGCTAAGAGCTTTTCACACTCTGCCTCCGCAACCGCCTTCCTGTGATTCCCCATCTCTTACCTCAAAGTTTTTATCTCAGCATTCACCTCCTTAAAGAGCATCTCGGCCTTGCGGCAACGCTGCTCCAGTAAGTTCGACGGAAAAACTTCGTCATGCATCAGCACTAGGCCTTGGTGAATGTGTTGTATCCTGGCATGGCGCGCAGTGTTATCCGACATTTTTTGTAGTTCCTCCGCTAAAGCAGGCGGGCAGATCCTTTGAAGATATTCGAATTAGGAGTACGCGTCACCATGAGACACGTCCCAAATGGTGTTGAGATGGTTGAAGGTTGGCTATTTTCCAAACCCAGGAGTATGTAGAATCTCCTGTGAACCACTGTGGTGGCTGCTTTGTTGCTGTCCAGAACCAGTACCAGAACTAGATAGCGTTACAGCTTTGTCCTTAACGTGAGATATGTCTTCAATATTGATGATTGGTGGGTTGTTTGTCGCCCTGAAATAATAACTTTTATTAGTTTCCGCCATTGTGATCCTAGTAGCGTATTAGCATTATTATCAGGATTGTAATAGTACCCACCCTGGCTCGGCTCGTGTTGAAAACTTGCCAAGTTGCTCTCAGCAATTTCCTTTGCGCTTTTCGGCCTTTTGTTTCCGCTGGGAGTACCAAAAACGTGGCTGGGCTGTAACGCTTCTGCCTCACTGAGGGTTCCGGAGCAGTGACGAATATTGGTTTTGGGTTGGTGATGGGTGTTGATGTTTGAGTTTGCGTCACGCCTCCCATTTCGGTGGTGGCGTTGGTCAATGACTCGACACCTTGTTCCCCTTCCTTCCGGGGATCACCTTCCGGAAGCTTGGACTTAGGTATCCTTTTAAATCTGAGCCCTTTGATGTTTGGGCGGCACACAACTTGTCCAAAATCCATCTCTGCAAGCAAACACAATTGTTAAATATTAAAAGGTGAAACCAAAAAACTTACAAATGACGCTACGGCATGAAGAGCATACTCGTTCCATTACATATCACCATTGGCACCATGTCCGTCCAAGGCCAGTAACATTGAACGTTACCAAGATTTAGCATCACTTCGCCGTAAGGATGCATGTTGAGCTCCGCGTCCTTGTAGAAATTGAACAACTCCTTTTCTTCCGGAGTCAAATCCGGTGTCTTCGACAGTTCATGTGAACAGGTGAAGCGCCACGGAACCAAATGGGCATGCCCTTCGCCAAGCGTGTCCCTGTGAACAAATATAAACATATCCCTCCAGTCGTGAATGGATAAGGACTTCTTTGAAGTGAAATTACACTTCTTTTTGAACGTATACCAGCCCTTCCTGGACGCTGACAACTTGAACGTTGCTTGGAAAACGTTAAAGAGCGTCGGGCGGTTTTGTCCCCTAAAGAACATCTCGAATATAATCACACGCTACCACGCGTGAGGGTGGAGTTGGGAAACATTAATCGGATAGTGCTCCAAAATAGAAACAATGAACGGCGTAAGTGGCAAACTTAAGTTTCCCACAGAGATCACCTTTAAATATAACGTGAAGTAGTCGGGGGGATTATGTGCACGTTTTTCATAGCCGCCACCACCATCATCTGCCATCCGGCAAGCGGTGGATATTGGGTGACGTACTTTTCTAATAATTCGATCGTTATGTAGATGTACTCATGTTCCACGTCTGCCTTAGACATGATATTTATACTGACCTTTTTAATTCGAAGAAACGGTATGAGAAGGGAGAATACAAGGCACGTGAACTAATTTGTACGATAATAGCTTCAACAATTTGTTTGTAGACAGAGGTAGTAACTAACAAACTAAGGGTAAAAACCCCATATTTATAGGAAATGTTTCGAGTGGGCCTCAACCTTGGGCCTTAATCCTGGATGTACATGTGTCTTTTCACCACGACCTCCTGACCATTAGATTTGCATCGTTTCATTACTTACAGATGTAATGATGGCGTTTACCTAGGGAACAACAAGCTTGACGGCTGATGGGATGGTTTATGTGTCAAAACCACTCATGATGTTCTTTTAATATTATAAAAATGAGGCTGCCCAACACCATTTTGATCGCGTACAAATACCATCACTTCGTGGGGCGCAGCACCTAATATATTTGCCTTATATTTTTGGAAGCAGGCAGATAATGTTAGTTTGGTCACGTACAAGTACATTTTGTACCTAACCAAAATGGGAGGACTTAATGACGTCCGTCATGTCACGCAGCTTCACGTGCAGCGTCATGTCCAGCTTACATGGAACCCTTGGTCGAGCTTAACAGCGTATTCAAGTCAACGCCACGTGTTTGGTTGCGTGACATTTCTAACGGGGTTGACTTGGTATTGCTGAGCTGGACCAAAGCCCTACACATCAGGAACGTGGGGAACGTGGAGTAGGTTGTAGGCATGATTAGAAGGTTCTAATGACAGATATTAAGAGTGGGCATTATTATAGCGGTTATTGTGCATAACCGTCGATTATCTATCTATAAATAATGGCTCTAAGCCTTATTTGAAGGCTAATCAAGCACACATACTCTAATCTTCTCTTCATTCCTACCTTGGAGGCTCAGCAAAATACAAACAACATCACACCCTTCATATCCCATCTAACCGAAGAAACCCCTTCCAAAGATTAGACTATTCTTTTACTTACCTGCACTCAAACCGAATAATTTTGGTTTGATCAACACCCAATTATAAATATTCCACCATGAGACTCGAATACAACCTCAAAGCTGATGAGTTACCTCGATACAGATAGGTAACACATGATTTATTTATATACATTAAACATTGTTTTAGTTGTTTATAATTACAAACATAATTTTTTTTTAAAAGGTAGTATATAGTTTATCTATAATTAGTTAAGGTGGAACACGCCTCCGAGGTCAAGTGGTTTACCTCAATACCTTGAGTATTGGCTGGGTAGAGGTCATGAGTTCGATCCTTGAGGTCTACATTGCCCCCAAGAAGTTCCAATGTGAGGTTTTACAGTTCCACATTTTAGGAATTCGGCATGGTCCACATGCCCGTATGGATTGATGGATAAGGTCCCTGTTATGCGGTTTGAGTTTTCGCCCAAAAGCATGTGTGTGCGTAGAAAATGATCGGGTGAGTGGTTTCTATCTCCGTCAATAATTCGAAACCTTGCATTTCAATAAAAACTAGTTAAGGTGATTACATCAATACAGTAGAGGCGAACTATCAATCCTAACTATTCCTTAACAGATTACTTTAGAAAACAATATGTATAATGATGAATGGAAAAAACCTGTTATCAAGTGAAAAGTATTAATCGGTAGTTTGGTGTAATCGCTAGTTAGCTTAGGCTTAGATTTCAATTGTATTGGTTGTAGTTGTTGATCTTAAAAGTAAAAATCCTTTTTATTCTTCATTTTTAGTGTAATCGGTAGTTTTGTGTCCTTTATTTGGCGCTGAGGCATGGAAGGGAGCCACTACGAAGAAGTTTCAGGAGTTACGAAGGAAGCTTCAAGCTCATATTGGTCATGGGTTGAGAACGGGAATGGAACTCTATGAGATCGAATCTCCCGTTGTTCCTCAGTAGCTCAGTGGTAGAGCGGTCGGTTAACATTGGTCGTAGGTTCGAGCGATGAACCAGAGTATATATTCAGATCCGAGCGACCAACGATTGTGAGTATATAACTATATATTCAGATCTGACCACATGTATCAATGGAATGTCGGATGATTGTTAGGCAATTGTGTCTTGAAGAATTTTAATTATGGATAATGAATATGATGATGGATGATGATGGATTTGAAGATGATGATGGATTATGATGATGATTACAAAGGATGAAATCAAGACGACGATGGATGATTAGTAAACCACTTTCATTTTAATTATTTATATCCATGATAAATAAATAAAGGTAGAAATAATAAGAGCGGCTGATAAAAGAAACATGTGTAGTGTATATATTGCTGTGATAAGGGAATTTTTAATAACTGGGCTAGCCTAAAAGCCTTTTTGTGCCCAACTCTCATGAAGTTCATATATATATATATATATATATATATATATATATATATATATATATATATATATATATATATATATATATATATATATATATATATATATAAATTATTAAGATTAAGATGTTAAAATTAATAACATTGTTTTTTTATAACACTTTGAAGTTTTAATGTTGTTGGTAATTAAGTATATTAGGTTTTCCTAAGACTATAAGTGATAAATATTTTGTGGGTTAACACATGTTTAGAAATTTTTATTGTTTTTAGATATTGAGTTTACATTTAAGTTGGTCATTTAACATTTTTTCTGTTAAAAAAATTTATTTCTTAACAGAAAAAATCAAATATTTATGTCACACCATTTAATTAACAAAATAATTTTTTAACCATCATTTTTTACTATCGATTGCATATTTGCTATTTATTATTATATTATTATATTTGACAGTTAATTTAATTTACTTATGGCAATTAATTTTAAAAATACAAAAGATATTATTATTATTATTATTATTATTATTATTAATATTATTATTATTATTATTATTATTATTATTATTATTATTATTATTATTATTATTATTATTATTATTATTATTATTATTATTATTATTATTATTATTATTAATATCATAAAAGATATGTTTAGCAAAGTCTCGCTTTTTGATTGCAATCATATATAAGCAAATTGTAATTATAAATGTATGGAACAAACTAATTTCTTGCAAGACCGTTAGTTATAATTACCTAAATAGAGTCGTCCATTAATATTAGTTAGTGATTTACATAAGTAAATATAAACGATTAAACTATTGATGTGTATATCATTACCAGACTCAATTATTAATATTTCATCATAACTCCATTTAAAAGCAAATTGTCAACGACTCACAGATCCTACAGTTTTTTTGTACCTGGCCCAACCTGAAATCTAAGTCCATCGAAGCGGGCCTCGGCCTTTTACTAGTTTATCATGTTAACGACATCTCTAAGAATAACCGTTAGAAAATCTTGATTATAAACAAAAGTTAGCAAGAAGATAGTAAATACATCAATTCAAGAAATATGACAACCTAAACAACAAAATCCATACATCGCAACACCTAAAATATAGAACCCAAAACCAAGCCCTAAATTTCCAACCTAAACCCCAACAAAACTACCTTAAAAATTAAATAACAAGAAAAACACGAAAGAAAACTAAATGAAATCTGCAACTTGAATCCTCAAACTACCTAGTACCAAATAAAACCAAAAACTCAGAACATATCATTCTAAGAGTCCAATCCATATATTAATGTTCATCATCTTCATTAGCGATTCTTGTGAAACTGCCTACTACCAACTAAACAAACATAACAGATTTTCAAAACCGGATAATTTTACTAATGAGTATAGGATTTGTCGCGCGTTGTTGCAGCCGGAATGATTATCGTTGTACAAAACGCTATGTTTTCCAATAAAATGTTTTATGTTTCTCAATAAAACATTTTATGTTTTTGAATAAAATATTTTACTCGTAGTGAGCTTAAAAAAACTAAAAAAATAACCCGGTTCAACATATCAAATTCACGTAATTTAATTTTCTATAATTAAACCAATTAAACTCACATAAATTAGATAAAAAATTTTAATCAATAGTAAAATATGAGAAAGAAAAGAAAAAAAATAAGAAAGAAAAAAAAATAGGTTGTATGAGAAAAAAAAGGGTTGCAAAAAAATATTATAGGGTTATCATTAAGTTGCCTAAAATGCAAGTATAAAAAAATAAATGTCAGTCAAAAGTAATTAAAAACTGTCATCTACTAACTATTCATGGTGTTGGAGCAGTTTCTAGCTTCGATTTCGTGTTAATATGGTTTTTTGGTGATTTAAGCTTGAAGAACAAGTGTCGACGGTGAGGATGAAGATACTCTTACTGTTTTTCAACTTGTATGATGTATTTGTGCATTGTACGTGTGTGTTTATATATGAAATCAATAAATAGAAGCAGCAATCAACAACAAACACCACAATTAGATTCAAATGATCATTGGATTGATTATTGAATATAGATTGATATGAATGTATGCTTGTGTACGTGTATGTTTGTGTATCTAGGTGAATACAGTAGACATCAACAATAATTTAAGAAGATGACAAATAATAAAACACCACAAATTTGAATAATAAAGCTTGAGTCAATTGATCAGATGGTGCCGTGTTTGTGTATAAATCAATATGCAATTGATATTCTAAATCGTACCTTAAAATAACTAGCAATATACCTAACAATTATCACACAAATCAGGAAACTAAACCTGTCCGTATAGCAATTATCAAGTAAAAGACTAGTTCATTCCACAAGTTCATTCCACATGGAGAAATGTAATTAAAAAATTAAAACTAGTAATTATCCTAAGTAACTTGAGAGGTTTCTAAGAGTGAAATTAAAACTAAAACATAAATAAACTAGATCTTAAACCAGTAGAGACAAAGGTATCCACTTAGAATCCATTCCCTAGGATCAAGAATGCTCGATTAAATCCGTTGTTGATAATTTTAATGCTTGTGACACTGTATTTATCTGTCGATTCCTCTAATTTGAGAATATTAACCTAAGAAAAACTATCGTTAACCTAGAATTACAAACCAATTCACAATCACAATTACTCAAGTTTATTATCCAACTTAGGTTGTTTTGGTGTCCCTTGCAACCTCAAAATTATCTCAGCAAATATCAAGTTAAATCATGATATATTATCGGTGTCCCTCATATAATCTCATGTATTTCTAAATTATTCACGTTCAATAAGCTAGTAAAATCTATCATTCAAATTAACTTTCGTAATTAATCAATAATTCCATGATCAAACCATTTAATAAGCTTTAATAACAATGGATCTTAGCTAGACATAAAACTAAGCAATTTAATTAATTGTAATCAACCAAAAGATAGCAATCTATCACCTAGGTTCAATCATGTAAGTGAATATTAGTAAATTAGCTACTCATCATCATGCAATCAATAATCAAACATAAAGAATAAACAATCATGGTCATAGTATTAATTAAAAAGATGAAGAATAAAAGTTACCACATGACTAAATTGAACTACAATTGCTATCCAACTTTTAATCCTTCAAAAGTATGAAATAAAAGCTAAAATATTTGTAGCCTAGCCTCTGGAAGTAAAAATTTGTAACTATGAAGTGATACCCAAATTTTGGAGTAAAAATCGACTATTAATACTATTTATAGAAGTTGGAGAAATTTCCAAACCGACCTAACTTCGGGACCGCGAGATACACTTCGCGATCTCATATAAACTTCGTAACCGCGATATAGAAATTCTCTGGCACGAAATCGTTGTTGCGGTCGCAAATGTAGCAGAAGCAGCAACTCGGATTATTTCTTTATTGCACACTTGAAATCTTCACTTTAAAGAACCTTTGAATTGCAAATCTGGTCAAAACCACTTATTCAAAAAATATTTCTTGAACCATAATCACTAAACTAGCTTGAAAACAAACATATTATCTTCAAATAATCTAGAAAATTAAGTGTTGAAACCCGATATTGCGTATGAAAATATAAACAAATGGCGCAGTATCAGCAATCAAACAGTAATAAGATAAGAACTAGGAAATAAGAACGAGTGATATAGATTTCTTATTGTTGTTTACAATGGATTAATAGTGGAAATCAATACCAAGAATTAGTATGATTTTCACAAGCTTTCTTGAACTAAGGTATGGGGGATTGAGAGCAAATACACACACAAAGGTGCCTCTCAAACGTGACTAGTGAATGATGCTAGTAGTGGCGAGATTCTCTTCATCCTCTAAACTTTACGTTCTTGGAGTTCTGAGTGTGGACGTCTCTTAAGCTCTTTATATTGATGAAGATCTCTTTTCAAATAAACTACTTTGAAGTTTATCTTTGCGCGGCGGAAGCTCTGAGTAGTGGTCTTTACTCTGTAGTTAGTCTTTGAGGTGCGTGTGAGTAGTAGACCCTTTGAAGATGTCTTGTAATTTGTCGTTGGATATGCAGGTGAAGTAAGATTTAATCAAGCGTTTTGGCAATTTAACGATCACTCTCTCATGATGGTTTTAAATCTTCACAAACATCATGTTTGGTTGGTTGATATAACACATTACAAAGAAATTTCAACACTTTTTAAGTACTCCTACTATGCAATTACATTAGATTGCATATTAATAAGATCGCCAATGAACTACTTGAGTACTTTTTCATCCTTTACATAAGAGATTACATTGGAATGAATAGAATTCTAAGAATGACAATGTAATGTTTGTGTAAGGTTGGTTATGCCATCCACAGCAAATAATTGGTTTTAGGATTGTGACACGGTACAATCGTTCGGGATAACGATTTCTGAACTAATCCAGACAGAAGCATCTTCGTGGAAGACTTTACTTTCTTTAAAGGTGACTTGGTTTACACCTTTTGCGCTAGATTTTTGTGCAATTTGTTTGACACTTCTGAATTTGCGCTTGGTTAAAGATAAGATAACCTACTCCACCTCAACATTTTCATGTTAAAGTAAGTAAGTTAAGGTATCATAGTCAGTGATCCTGGTGAGCGCATGATGTTTTCATAAAATTTTGAAGGTAGATGAAGTAAAGATTCAGCCTCCGAGAAAAAAACTGAAGTACAGGTTTTTCACCATCATGTGTACAAAAGCCATAAATAAAAAGAAAATATGTTTGGATTTTGTATTTAAGAAATATAAAAACATATTTTGGATTTTATATATTAAAGTAAAACGAAAATATATACAAAGAGTTGGTTTTTATGTTAAGGGGTCAGGACTGACATAAGAGACTTAACATCTTTGTTCATTTCCAAACATTCAGTCTATATACATTATTATGCAATTACTGATATCAATCCTCATTCAACACGAACAGGCTCATCCTTAGTACTTCGACAATCAAGTTGACATTAATTACTTGAACATTATAGAGCGATGATTTTTGAGATCATGCTAAGTTTATTGATCTTAGATTCTTTCATCACTTATGATAGCACGCTGTATTAGGTAACCAATTCATTACGATATTTGGAAACTTTCGGTTGTCACTTTTCATGTACTTTCGATCTAATCGAACAGGAAAGTTCTCACGGCATTTTGAATAACCCAGTCAGCTTTTGGCTTCTACCATTGGTTTATAATTCTCAATCCAGTTGGCTCGGTAGATCTTAAAGTATGTTGGATTATCCGAATAGGCGTAATACTTACCACGGGCATTGGTCTATAGTTTGAGCAGACATACCTGATGACCAGTCGTCACATGAAATGAATCACATGGCCCAATACTTCTTTATTGTTCAAGTTATCATTGAAAAAGGAATCGAAATATTAAACTTTCACTCATTTACATATTTAGAGTATATCTAGGTAAGTATCTTCCTAACTTATAGCCTTAATGGGTATAATTCTAAATCGCAGACAACAAGAATCTTGATAGTTCGATGTGAACGTCGTGATTAACAATTCAAGCCAACGCAGGGACGTCACACTAAGAATAATTTTAGGCATACTTCATGAGTCAGCATACTTCAAATTTGAAACTTCAGGATTTTCCATCATTGATACGCCAACATTTCCACTTTGATTTTCTATGGATATTTCATTGCATAATTCAACATATCATCGTCTTTTTGATTCATTGATTTTGAACAGCGTCTTGAGTGGAGCTTCTATCATTTCTTTGTTTGCATCATGCTTATTTGTGTGTGCTCAAATCATTCGAAGGTGTTCTCCCTTATACACTTGAACGGTCCGCAATAATAAACACACTTTTTGGCTTTAAGCGAGAAGGGACACTTACTTCGAAATAAACTATTTTTCTTTGAATATGGGGGCTTAATTTCGATTATTAAGTATGAAGGCCCGTAACAACGTGGTGTGCACCATCCAGACAGATAAACATCAACTTCTTAATAGCTTTTGAATATCCATATTAGTTTTGACACTGAATGGTAGAGCAAATTTAGAATTTTACTTGGGGGTATCCAACACCACCCTTTTCCAATGATTATAAATTATAGTAGGGGATATGCTCAACCGACAGTCGAGTTTCTCAACAATTATCACTAGATATAATTTCAGAGACAATTAGGTAATTACCCTCAAACGATGTAGATATTTCCATGACTTCTGATTTTTAGGTGATACGTTATTCTTAGTGTGATTGTCTAATGCAAAGAAAGCGTCAATCACGTCTACTCGTACATCACAGAACATATATACATAAACGTTCAGTTGAGTCTTTACTAATCGATTATCAATTCTTAGTTCAGTAATGTTCTCGTCATTTCCAAATGGGTTAAACGCAACTTACTCATTTTCTGGTTTTCCGCATGTTTTGAATTTTATCATATTTTAATGTTTTTGGGGTTTCTAAAAACTACATTTTCTCCCCCTAAAATTCTAAAACATGTAGAATCTGTTTGGATTTTAGAGATTTAGAAAGAATTAAGGAAAGTAAAAATGGGGAAAGCATGGAAATAATTTAGTGAAACTATCCTCAAAATCTATGTTTCGGGTTCAAAGTTATGATCAAGTTATAGAGATTCTTAGTTTCGAAAAAATTGTGACTGAAATCGACTTGTTCATCAGTTTGTGTAATGTTATTGTGAAAGCTGAAAATGGGTTTGAGTTTAAGATGATCAAATGCAGCTATCTGCAATTTTTGGTGGATTAATTTGATGATTTGAGTAGTTTTGAGCATCGCCGCCACTGACCACCGCAGAACCACCACCGATCGCTGCCATGTTCATCCTTCAATTTCTCAAGCGTTTGAGCTTTTCCATGCGTATAAAAACCATGAATATGAAATTCACGCACGGGAGAACAATTTACACGCGACATTTTTGGAATTATAACATGCAAAAAATGCAAATTTTAAATCGGAAAATTTGATGTGTGCGTGTATAAAAATTGGGGAAGAACAACAGAAAAATACAAAATTAACGAGGACTTTTCTTGCAGTTTTTGAAACTTTTGTGTAACTACACCAAGGTCCCTGTCAGCCAATTTGTAGATCCCTTGCATTAGTTGCTAGGATCGATTTGATCATAAACCAAGTATCAATTTGATAAAGTATAAAAATGATGAACAAACCATAAGACCCAAAAAATAAACATGATAAACTGAATCTAAGCATAAATCTGATGTTGTATAAATGACAAGTGTTAAAATTAACGATTACATCGAATTTAAACACAGAAACATGGGTTTTCTAAGGTGAATGAAGCATCAAATCACCTTAGAGCCTCTCTACCATGAAGGTGAATATGATGGAATGCATGATCAAACCAAATGAACAAGGAAACCAACTATTTATAATCTCTTGCCAGTTCTCACACGCATGAGAAGTACATACGCGTGTGTGTACTTTTCATACGTGTGTGAGGTAAAATATCGAATTATCTTAGACGCATATGCTCTCGTGACAGTAGTTTCCAGTGTTCTAGGTGTACAACATAAACATTAAAATTCATAGTCCATTCGACAGCGATGAACACATATAAAATGCATCGACACATGGATGTTAATGAGAGATTGTCATTAGAAAAATCTAAAAAAATTATGTAATTATAAAAGATAAAAACAAGAAACATATGACATCTTTTAAAAAAAACGAAAAAGCTTGAAAGTAAAATGACAAACCTAACTTAAAAGTTGTATCACATTTATTTTTAAAAATAATACGTAATAATATTATTTGTGATTTTGTAACACGCGACATTACAAATTAGCAGAGCATTAAACTCACTTTTACACATAAAACGACTAACCACCATTTCCTCTTTCTTTTTGTGGTATTGTTGAAGTCAAGCATGAGTCAAAAACATATATTCCAACCCTTGTATCAGAGAAATAAATCGTTAATCTAATACAAGAGTTAACGTTAAAGAAAACCATATATACACTTCAACAATGATATCTGTTTATGAGGACTACATACATCAACAATATCATCTATGTTCATCAACGATATCCTCCATATTCTTCAACATAAAAAAATTTATATATACACTACACTAATATTTGATAAATAAAAAATCATCCTAAAGAGTAGAAGATGACAAAGTTGCATCCGCATAATAGTATATATGTATTTTTTGAACAACATTGGATCACCAAAGGAACTTAACCATCCACGCGTCCATCTTCCACAGTATATATGTATTGTCTTAGTGACAATTTGGTATCAAAGAAATGAAAAGAAATACGAGTACATAATATGTCTCTTAGTTTGTATATTTACGTGTCTGTAAAGTTTATTATAGAGCGTTTAAAATGGGGTTAGTTTACACAAGTGACCAATAAATTTTTGACAGAATTACACGGATAGTCCGTGTGGTTTGCAAAAAAAACACACAGATAGTTCAAATTTGATTTTTTCAACTAAATAGTCCAGAAGTATGTACTTATTCCACGGATAGTCCAATTTTCCGTCAGCTGTAAACTTTTCTCTGTTAGCTCCAAGCATGTGCATCGCACATGAAGGTATTTTTGTCATTTGACATCTTTTTCTCCCCTTCACCTCTTTCTTTTACCCTTACATGTTCATCCTACCAAACCAAACTATGAATCGTAATTTCTTTTAATATTAAAATTAATTAATTAATAATCAATTACAAATTCAATAAAAAAAATAGATATATTAACAAACCCATCGAATTAAACAAACCCAATTACATAAAAAGCTATTTACAAGAGTGATCTGTGCACTCTTATTCGATACTATACTGTTCACTCGATTTTCCTTTTTAATCGCTGGAACACCTTACTGTCTTCAACAAAATAGTGGAGATTTAAACAAACCCATTTACCTTCAAATCTGTTATTACACATCAAAGAATACGCACCTAGTTTTGGGAAGACAATGCAACAACTAAGAGTTAAAGCATTATTTAATTTAATAAAAAGTAAATGCTATTGTTAAAAATAAAACTATGTAAATATTGTATTTTGGGATCAGAAAGGTATCATCATTTTCCTCAAATGACAGCAAGGATACAGCTACAAGAAGATCAGCCAGCCAGCCTTCCAAATATAGAAAATACATTCCATTTGTAGGCATATAGTCGTTGGCCTGCTAGCAGTATATATAGGATCCCTTTGTAAATGTAAAAAGCACCAATTCAGCTTTATCAATTCATACAAATCAATAAAACGATCAATACTTTTTCATTTTGTTCTTATTTTTATTTCAAACATGGCATCAGAGCATTGTTAATGATCCTGGATCAGTTAACATTCTTTTTTTTCTCATCATATTCGATTCATTGTTTCTTCAAAATAGCCAACAATGTCTGGAGAAGACACCAATCCCAACAGCCAACTTATCACTGAACTAACCAGCCATTTGGCTAGGTTACTTCAGTCCAATAATGAGAATCAAGCACAGAGGTTACCAGATTCATTAAAAATCAATGTTAACCTCAACAATTCCAATTTTTCATTGTGGTCTAGGATGATTAAGGTTGCCATCGGAGGCAAATCCGAGACCCTCCTTAATCATCTCACAGAAGACCCACCTGCAATCAATAATCAAAAGTGGAACCAGGATGATCTGGTTGTATTTTCCTGGATTATCCAGAACATTGAACCACAGATTGCAAGTGTAAGACCCGAATATTTATTTTGTATACTTGTTTATAAAAGACATATGAGATCGGGCTTCGTTTAATATTTATATGGAATTAATATGCAAAGGAATCTGGTTCAGCTGTGTTGCGCGCCGCACAGGGTTGGGGCGCGCCGCGCCGATTGCTGCTGACAGAACCCTCTTTATTTTTAATTGCTTTAATGAGGGGTAAAAGGGTAAAATCACATGGGGCCGGATTTGTGAGGCTTATGAGCTAGTTTGGATCAGTTTTGGATCCCATTCACATCCACTCATCATCTTCATCCATTCTTAGAGAGAGAGAGAGAGAGGCTTAGAGAGAGATTGAAGGTTTTGGTGAGGAAGAAGCTCGAATCGTTCAAAGTCTCGGGTTTTAAAGTTGTTCTCCTCGTTCCTAGCTACGTTGTGGTGGTATTGGTAAGCTCAAACTCCGAATTTCATTTGTTTAACTTGATATTCAATTTAGGGTTTTGAGTTAATTTGTTGAGTAACCCACTTAGGTGATGAAATGGGTTTATGGTGACTAGTTATTCTTGACACTTGGCGGGTTTTGGGTTGGATGACGTTTTGGCCTTGATTAGGCTTTGGTTTGGAGTTTAATCACTTGGATTAGTGATTATGGAAGTATTGGAACCCATTTAGGGTAATTTCGGTGACTAATTGTGACTTTGGGTCAAATTAGGTTTTGGTGGTAATTATGACCCGATTGGCGAATTAATGAGGTTTATAAACTTAAAATGAATTAAGTTGAAGTATTAAACCGAGTTAAATGTGTTTTGGTGTCAAACTTGTAAAGGATGAGATTTTGACCTTTATGGGTCAAAATTAGGGTTTAAGTGTCAAAATGGGTATGACACGTGTTTAACACTTGAGTTTGGGTTTATTTAGCATATTATGACCATTCTCACTTGTGTTAGTGATTATTGGTTAGTTCGGATACGGTTTGTGCTTGGAAGTGCATTTGGGTCGAAATTGCACTAAGGGTCGAATTGGGTGGTTTGTAAATCCATCCTAATTGTGTTGTGATATTTGTGATAATGGAATATGTACTTTCCATTGACGAGTTCCGGATTACTTGGAAGCTTTCTTCAAGACTTCAAGGTGAGTGATAATATCCTATGTGCATATGTATGTGTAGGATGGGTGCGGGTCGGGTGAAGTGATTCTCGGTTATAGAGCTCACTTCACATATAGGTGGACTTGATGGACTTGTGTATAAGTCCAATTGGCACGGTTGTGCGTTTTGGTTGACCATCTTTGGCGAGGTGCACATTTTGTGTGCACATTATCACACATGGTTGTGATTTGGTTGTTATAACCCTAATGGCGAAGGGTTGATATGGTTGTGTTGTGGATGACCCCGATGTGGTGGATTTTATAATCCCGTGACCGTGGGCTTTAGTAATGAGAAATGAATCTCGGGTAGTGCGGATTCATGGTGACTCGGGTTGTTCGGTCACCTTATTGAGGTAGTGGATCTCGGGTAGTGCGGATTCACGATGACTCGGGTTGTTCGGTCATCTTATGGTTGAGAAGTGAATTTCGGGTTGTGCGAATTCACAAGGCTCGGGTTGTTCGGCCAATGTTCGTGTGATTGAGGTTAAGGGGTTAACCTTGTGTATTATTATTATTGTATTATATTAATGTGTTGTTGTGTTGTAGCTAACCCTCCGGGTGTAGCTATTTGGCGATGTTTACTTTGTCGTTGGTGGACTATCTTTTGTGTTGTATCTTTAGCTCGTTGCTTAGATCGTACGGTATGCTTAGTGTAGATGCTTTATACTTGGATGCTTCGGTATGCGGTATTTGTTTTGTGTGGCGTATTCATTTTATACATATATATGTATGTAGTATATTATCATTCACTAAGCATTAGCTTACCCTCTCGTTGTTGACTCTTTTTATAGATTGCATGCGGATGGTGGCTCGGGTAAGCGCGAGGACTAGAAGACTTGCATAGTTGCTTTAGTGACTTGCTTTTGGATTGTTTAGGATTGGGTAGTGTATTCCCGATCGCCATGCTCGGCTTTGTTTTGTATTAAAATCTTAAAGTCGAAAATTGTATTTTTGGTACTTAAGGTGGTAATATGGGTCGATGTCGGACCCACTCCGTAAACTTAATTTTATTAATTAAACGTGCTAGTTTTATATATATGAATTCATGGTTGAAAGCGTTTTGGCTAAAAATGTCGGGAACTAGTCGAACATTTTCGTTAAATTGACTTCCGGGGACAGCGGGCTGTCCAGGTGGTTTGGCGCGCCGCGCACCCACCTGGCGCGCCGCGCAATTGAACTGCACCAGATTTTTTTTTTTTTTTGTTGTAAAATTTAACGGGAATTGTCGTGGTTTGGTTTGAGTTGTTACAAGTGGTATTAGAGCATGGTCTAAGGGATTTAGGTGACTTGAGATAGGTGCCTAGACTTAGACTTTTGTGTGCGCGTAATTTGTTGCGGGACTTGTAGGATTACGGGTCAGGAACGGGTTTAGTTAGTGCCTTGTTTATAGGTCGACTAACGTTTATATTAGTAATGCGGATATTATTAATATATTATTTGTGTTGTGGTGTAATTCTCGCGTGTGCTTCTATCGCGTAGAATTTTGTTTGTGTTTGTTTATAGCATCGAGCGAGGCGGTCGTTGTACTAACGAGTCGATGCGGCGTGCGTGCGTAATAAGAACTTGCAGACCTTATTACGGGTGCAAATCGTGTCTAACAAGTGATGTACGACGAGTGTTTAGCAAGATGGGAGGGTGTTGTGCGTGTCGTTTTATACGTGCGTGGACTAATCGTTTTGCATTCTTTAGAATGACGACGCGAAACGAGACCGAGATGAACGACACGGAATTTAACGCTAGAGTTACGGCCGCCATTGCGGAGCAAATGAGGGCGTTTCGAGAAGAAATGGATGGGAAGTATTCCGAATTCCAAAATAGGGGTGAAATGGAGCGTTATCTTAAGAGCTTCATGAGGACTAAACCCCCTATGTATGATGGGAAACCGGATCCTTTGGTGAGTACGACTTGGGTTTCGGATGTCGAAGGGTGTTTTCGTACTATGGAATGCCCACCCGAGAAAAAGACGAGACTCGCTACTAGTTTGTTGCGAGGTAGGGCGAAGGATTGGTTGGATGGCAAGATTGATCTTGTCGGTGGTGAGACGTTTATGGCATTATCATGGGACGAATTTAAGGAGGAATTCTTCGAGGAGTTCCGAACTTCAGCCGATTTATCGAAATTGCGTTGTGAGTTGCGAAATTTGCAACAGGGTTCTATGGACTTGAATACTTTAAAGACGACTTTTATGTCGAAGGCTCGTTTTTTCCCGGAATATTTGGGGAACGATCGTTTGTTGATGGAGGATTTCTATCGAACTTTGAGCGATGACTTGAAAAGAAAAATTAGCCGGGGTTACGCGAAGTCGTTTGCGGAGTTATTTGCGATGGCTAGAGGTTTCGAGTCTTATACGCGATCGAAAAAGGCCGAACCTTCAAGTGAGAGAAGGGTTATTTCTTATGGTGCTCCGAGTAAGAGGACTAAGGGTCCGAGTGCGAGTACGAGTAATGTGGTAAAGGGCGCGGTGGATTCTCGTGCGCCTAGGTGTTTCAATTGTGGCGTTAGGGGTCACAAGTTGTGGGAATGCACAATGCCGAGAAGTGATGACGGAATGTGCTACTATTGTCATAAAGAGGGACATCGCAAGCCGGATTGTCCCGAGTTGGCGGCGGCGAATGCCGCAAGGAGACGTTGAGGTACGTTTCGTTTTAATAAATATGTCTTTTGAATATTTATTTATGTGGCGTTTAGGTTCGGATTTGTTAGATGCATTGTGTTGTGCATGTTATTGTTAAGGGTGACGTTCCTAATGGAAGTACCCTGTGACGATGTTTGATTTTTGGGACGAAGGGCGTAAGACTTGGTGCAACCAAGCATTCCTTAGTATTTGGGAAATGTTACTACCAAGCCACGGAAATGGATTTGGTGTTCGATTGTTAAGCGCGTGTTCGCTTCTGTGTTGAAGTGATGAACCATGGGGTTCGTCGGGTGATTGGAACCTTTGAGATCGAGTGTTTAAAATCTTGACGTATGTTGGTAATGGAGTCTTTATGACGCGACATTAGGTGCCTCTTTTATACCTACTAGCGTGGTGTCGACTCCGATTGTGTTGTGGTTACATTGTACTTAGGGTCCCGGGAGAAACCCTTAGGTACATGAGTGACTA
Source organism: Rutidosis leptorrhynchoides (assembly GCF_046630445.1). Lineage (NCBI taxonomy): Eukaryota > Viridiplantae > Streptophyta > Magnoliopsida > Asterales > Asteraceae > Rutidosis > Rutidosis leptorrhynchoides. Next base: position 283,073,236 of record NC_092341.1, on the reverse strand, counting down.
AGTGAAACTTGACAAACTAAAGCAATTGGATAATTGCGAGGGTATGGTTTGTGTAATCGTGCTACACTTTTCGTTCGAAGTGTTTAAGGATTGATTGAAATCCTTTGTATGCTCAAGGTTGGAGCAAGGTGTAGTGATGGGTCGTGTGTACCCAATCGTCGGTAAAGTCTACCTTTGGTAGCATTGTACGGTTGTACGAGTTGTGAGATAGGAACGTGGTTCCAAGTGGGGGAGTCGCACTCCCGCACGAGGAAGTTTTAGTGTGATATTTCGGATGATGCTTTTGGTAGATCCGGAAATTTTTGTCGAGACCTAGTTTTGGTCGATTTGTGGTAGGGTACGATTTCGGATAAATTGTACTTATGGTTTGGATTGGAATTACCACCGAGGTGGTAATGTGGTAAATCTCGTTGAGAGATAATGGACGTGTTTGGTGAGCAAGGTGAAATCCTTCGGTTAAGGAAGGTGTGTGTCGGGTTCTCTTTTGGAGAATTCTTGTTCGGTACCTATGCTTGATATAGGTGGTTCTTGCTCGATTATGGTATGTGATTGATGAAGCATGACTTTCGGAGTCCGCTGACTTCATCATGGGATTGACGATTAATGAAGCATGATCTTCGGGTCCGCTGACTTCATTATGGTATGGTTGATTGATGGAGCATGATCTTTAGGGTCCGCTGACTTCATCATGGGAGTACGTGATTGATGGAGCATGATCTTTAGGGTCCGCTGACTTCGTCATGAGCGTGGTGTTGAGATCGGTGAAGCATGATCTTCGGGTCCGCTGACTTCATCCGGTATTGAGATTGGTGGAGCATGACCTTCGGGGTCCGCTGACTTCATCAAGAGAGTTGTGTTGTGGGACGTGAATATCGGGTTGTTCGTATTCACAATATTTCGGGTAGTACGATTGTCCCTGTTGGTTGGGCTCATAGTTTGAGGTAGTGAATGTCGGGTAGTTCGGATTCACTAAGGCTCGGGTTGTACGGCCATCCTCGGTTACACTATGTGGCAGTGGTAGTGAATATCGGTTTGCGCGTATTCACGATGACTCGGGTTGTGCGGTCATTCTGTTGTGAGATATATGGATTGGGTTGGTGGATTTCGGGTTGTGCGAATTCACTAAGGTTCGGGTTGTTTCGACCATCCTCCATATGTGTTTTGGCTCGGGTTGTTTCGGCCATGTTGAGTTGTGATCTATCGGTTGTTTTATACACCGATGGTGGGGTCATGAGGACCGTGTGGTTTGATCTATTGGTTGTTTTATACACCGATGGTGGGGTCATGAGGACCGTGTGGTTTGATCTATTGGTTGTTTTATACGCCGGTAGTGGGGTCGTGAGGACCATGTTGTGTGATTAGTGATGCGATAGCCGTGTTTCGCTCACATGTTGTCACGGGTGTGACGAGAGTTGATTTTGTACACCTTCGGGTTTAGCGTTGCCATAGTCGTTTTGGACGCTATCGGTTTCTAACCGTTGGATTATGATGTTACAGTAGTGGCGTATTGGTCGTATAGCGCACTACAAAGGATGTCTAGTGATTGGTGTTATCCGCAAGGATTCGTTTGGTTCGGTCTTCATCGTTTCGGATTGTTGACTTTAGGTTGAGACTTGGTTGCTTTTAGCGTTGTACTCGGTAATAGTACACTAAGGAATTAATATCTCGGTATGAGATTGGTTGGGTTTTTCCCAGTGTTAGGGAATGAGCATGGTGTTAGTGCTCGGATTGTGGATTTGATAAATCGCGGGTGACGATTTAGTTGTGGAAGGCGATTCGTTGGGAAAAATTGCTTAGGAAAGTCGGATTGGACTTATGTTGAGGACCGTAAAGTGGAGTCCTTTTGGTCAAGTGATGAGGATCACGAGGACGTGATCGAGTTTAAGTGGGGGAGAGTTGTAAGACCCGAATATTTATTTTGTATACTTGTTTATAAAAGACATATGAGATCGGGCTTCGTTTAATATTTATATGGAATTAATATGCAAAGGAATCTGGTTCAGCTGTGTTGCGCGCCGCGCAGGGTTGGGGCGCGCCGCGCCGATTGCTGCTGACAGAACCCTCTTTATTTTTAATTGCTTTAATGAGGGGTAAAAGGGTAAAATCACATGGGACCGGATTTGTGAGGCTTATGAGCTAGTTTGGATCAGTTTTGGATCCCATTCACATCCACTCATCATCTTCATCCATTCTTAGAGAGAGAGAGAGAGGCTTAGAGAGAGATTGAAGGTTTTGGTGAGGAAGAAGCTCGAATCGTTCAAAGTCTCGGGTTTTAAAGTTGTTCTCCTCGTTCCTAGCTACGTTGTGGTGGTATTGGTAAGCTCAAACTCCGAATTTCATTTGTTTAACTTGATATTCAATTTAGGGTTTTGAGTTAATTTGTTGAGTAACCCACTTAGGTGATGAAATGGGTTTATGGTGACTAGTTATTCTTGTCACTTGGCGGGTTTTGGGTTGGATGACGTTTTGGCCTTGATTAGGCTTTGGTTTGGAGTTTAATCACTTGGATTAGTGATTATGGAAGTATTGGAACCCATTTAGGGTAATTTGGGTGACTAATTGTGACTTTGGGTCAAATTAGGTTTTGGTGGTAATTATGACCCGATTGGCGAATTAATGAGGTTTATAAACTTAAAATGGATTAAGTTGAAGTATTAAACCGAGTTAAATGTGTTTTGGTGTCAAACTTGTAAAGGATGAGATTTTGACCTTTATGGGTCAAAATTAGGGTTTAAGTGTCAAAATGGGTATGACACGTGTTTAACACTTGAGTTCGGGTTTATTTAGCATATTATGACCATTCTCACTTGTGTTAGTGATTATTGGTTAGTTCGGATACGGTTTGTGCTTGGAAGTGCATTTGGGTCGAAATTGCACTAAGGGTCGAATTGGGTGGTTTGTAAATCCATCCTAATTGTGTTGTGATATTTGTGATAATGGAATAGGTACTTTCCATTGACGAGTTGCGGATTACTTGGAAGCTTTCTTCAAGACTTCAAGGTGAGTGATAATATCCTATGTGCATATGTATGTGTAGGATGGGTGCGGGTCGGGTGAAGTGATTCTCGGTTATAGAGCTCACTTCACATATAGGTGGACTTGATGGACTTGTGTATAAGTCCAATTGGCACGGTTGTGCGTTTTGGTTGACCATCTTTGGCGAGGTGCACATTTTGTGTGCACATTATCACACATGGTTGTGATTTGGTTGTTATAACCCTAATGGCGAAGGGTTGATATGGTTGTGTTGTGGATGACCCCGATGTGGTGGATTTTATAATCCCGTGACCGTGGGCTTTAGTAATGAGAAATGAATCTCGGGTAGTGCGGATTCATGGTGACTCGGGTTGTTCGGTCACCTTATTGAGGTAGTGGATCTCGGGTAGTGCGGATTCACGATGACTCGGGTTGTTCGGTCATCTTATGGTTGAGAAGTGAATTTCGGGTTGTGCGAATTCACAAGGCTCGGTTGTTCGGCCAATGTTCGTGTGATTGAGGTTAAGGGGTTAACCTTGTGTATTATTATTATTGTATTATATTAATGTGTTGTTGTGTTGTAGCTAACCCTCCGGGTGTAGCTATTTGGCGATGTTTACTTTGTCGTTGGTGGACTATCTTTTGTGTTGTATCTTTAGCTCGTTGCTTAGATCGTACGGTATGCTTAGTGTAGATGCTTTATACTTGGATGCTTCGGTATGCGGTATTTGTTTTGTGTGGCGTATTCATTTTATACATATATATGTATGTAGTATATTATCATTCACTAAGCATTAGCTTACCCTCTCGTTGTTGACTCTTTTTATAGATTGCATGCGGATGGTGGCTCGGGTAAGCGCGAGGACTAGAAGACTTGCATAGTTGCTTTAGTGACTTGCTTTTGGATTGTTTAGGATTGGGTAGTGTATTCCCGATCGCCATGCTCGGCTTTGTTTTGTATTAAAATCTTAAAGTCGAAAATTGTATTTTTGGTACTTAAGGTGGTAATATGGGTCGATGTCGGACCCACTTCGTAAACTTAATTTTATTAATTAAACGTGCTAGTTTTATATATATGAATTCATGGTTGAAAGTGTTTTGGCTAAAAATGTCGGGAACTAGTCGAACATTTTCGTTAAATTGACTTCCGGGGACAGCGGGCTGTCCAGGTGGTTTAGCGCGCCGCGCACCCACCTGGCGCGCCGCGCAATTGAACTGCACCAGAAATTTTTTTTTTGTTGTAAAATTTAACGGGAATTGTCGTGGTTTGGTTTGGGTTGTTACAGCAAGCAATCTTACACAATTCCCAACTGCAAAGTTATTATGGAATGCCTTAATCACAACGTACAGTTCAGGCAAGGATAAACTGCAAACATTTGACCTACATGTCAAAGCAAACAACATCAAACAAGAGGGAAAATCAATCGAAGATCTCTGGTTAAAACTACAAGGAATATGGGGAGAAATCGAAACAAGGGATCCAAATCCCATGGAACACCCAAATGATATTATCAAATACAACAACATCAGAGCAGAGCAAAAATTATTTCAATTCTTGAATGCTCTGGATCATAAACATGATAATATAAAAAGGGAGTTACTTCGAATCGAACCCCTTCCAACAGTTGAAGGAGCTTATGCTGCTATTAGGAAAGAAAACGCTCACCAAAGTATATTTAGCAACAAGATTGAACCCACCAACAATTCAGGCATAGCCTCTGGGCTAATTGCACCAACATCCAAAACCAAAGAAACTGAAACAGATGGCCATGGCTTGTATTCCAGGAACCAACGTCGTTCCAATTTTATTTCATCCAAAGATAAAGACAAACTCGTATGCGAAGAGTGTGGAATGAAACGACATACCAAAGACCAATGTTTTCGACGGGTTGGGTATCCCGAATGGTGGAACGATGGTCACAAAAAGGGAAAAGCATCAATAGCAGCAGGAGTGGCTGCAACTAAAAGCAATCAAGAGACCGCCGATACCACCACTGCTCAAGGAGGTTTCGGGTTGATGGCGGCTGAAGAACCTGCATCATCTTCCCAAGGTGGAGGTAATTTAGGGTTAGGGTTAGGGTTAGGATCCATACCCAAACCCGATCGATTTACAGATGAAAAGGGGATAGGGTTTTTAACCGAAAACAGGTTTCGGTTATTACAAAATGACCCCTCAAACCCTTCTAAGTTATATAACCCACCTTGTGTTAAACCCCTTGTCAAAAACAAACCCCATGTTCATACTAATTTACATAACAGTCCCTCCATTTCCACTATATACTTTGAACAGTCCCATATATTTAAAGAAAACTCAAAATGTCAAAAGTTTTTACAAAGTAGGTCCTTTCCAACAAAAAATGTTTCACATGCTAATGTTATGTCTAATAAAATAAAAAACAAGGAATGGATTATCGATTGTGGTGCCACCGACACCATGACTTTCGATAAAACTGACTTTTATTCGGAATCAAAATCAAATAAAACTCAAATTAAAACGGCTAATGGTGGTAGTGTTCAAGTTAAGGGAGGAGGGACGATTGAAATATCACCGACCTTAAAATTGAAAAACTGCCTTTATGTCCCCGCACTTTCACACAAACTCCTATCCGTTAGTCACGTGACCAAAGAACTTAATTGCACCGTATTATTACACCCAACGTTCTGTATCTTGCAGGACATCAGAACCGGGAAGATTGTTGGTCGTGGTACTGAACGGGATGGGTTATACTATGTGGACGAAGTCACTCAAGATGGTGCAGTCATGCTAGCCCATGGGACTCCTAATAGACAAGCATGGTTATGGCATAGACGTCTAGGACATCCGTCTGCTGGTTATTTAAAAATTTTATTTCCGAATCTGTTTTCTTCAAATAAAGTTATTGAATGTGAAACCTGTATTTTGGCTAAAAGCCATCAAAGTTCGTTTAAAACTAGTAATTCTAAATCCGAACAACCTTTTACCTTAATTCATTCTGATGTGTGGGGACCCGCAAGGGTGAATGGGGGACATAACCTTCGATATTTCTTACTTTTTATTGATGATTGCACGCGAATGACATGGACATATTTTTTAACTAGCAAATCTGAAGTTTTTGAAAAATTTAAAAATTTCTATTCTATGGTTGAAACACAATTCAAAACCAAAGTTCAAATTCTTAGATCCGACAATGGCGGAGAATTTGTCAATACTCAAATGAAACACTTCTGCGAAACAAAAAGGATTATTCATCAAACTTCGTGTCCTCATACTCCCCAACAAAACGGTGTTTCCGAAAGGAAAAACCGAATCCTTCTCGAAATTACCCGTGCTTTAATGATATAGTCAAATGTTCCAAGGTCTTTTTGGCCCGAAGCTCTCGCTACTGCTACTTACCTTGTTAACAGACTTCCAACCAAAGCCTTAGAATACAAAAATCCCCTTGAAACACTTGCTAAATTTTATAAACCTCCGTCAAATCTTACTTTAAAACCTAGAATATTTGGATGCACGGTCTTTGTCCATATTCCCAAAGGGGAAAGAACCAAACTCGACCCTTGTGCTGAAAAATGTGTCTTTGTCGGCTACGGGGTAAATCAAAAAGGGTATAGGTGTTATAGTCCAAAAAGGAAACACATGTTCGTTTCTATGAATTGTGACTTCTTAGAAACTGAATACTATTATACCCAACACACAAGTTAGGGGGAGTCAGAATCAAATGACTCTGTGAGTTGGTTAGATCTGCCGTCATCTGAAGAAGTGCCTCATAGTATCCCTCCTACCAGTACTTCCGACAATGATCTTCCCAATACCACTGAGGTTAGTTCTGAATTTATTACACCTGTTACTACTAACCTTGAAAGTGAGGTAGATTCTTTAGTACAGGAAACAGGTCAAACTGAGGAAACGTGTCATACCGAAGAACAACCTCACCAACAAAGACAACCCGATCAACCAGTTGAACCTGAAACTGAACCTCCACATGAACAATATGTTCTTCCTCCAAGAGTTAATCGGGGAATCCCTCCAAAAAGATATTCTCCCGAAAGGGAAAATCCTAGGTCAAGATATCCAATGGCGAATGTTGTCAAAGGTAATCTATCACAAGAAGCCAAACAATTTACTTCCGCGATATACTCTGAAAAAATTCCAAACAACGTTGAAGAAGCCCTTAAATCACCCGTTTGGAGAAAGGCAATGGAAGATGAAATGAAAGCTCTAATGGAAAACAATACATGGGAAAGATGCACCCTTCCTGAATCAAAGAAAACTGTTGGATGTCGATGGGTGTTCACCATTAAACATAAAGCCGATGGAACCGTTGAAAGATACAAAGCTCGGCTTGTGGCAAAAGGATCGTGGGAAAACTCATCTATCTCGCTCATACTCGCCCAGACATTGCTCATGCTGTTGGGGTCGTTAGTCAATTCATGCATCAACCTCAACATCATCATATGGAAGCCGTATGGCGGATAATCAAATATCTGAAGGGAACTGCAGGAGATGGGGTTTTGTTTAGCAAAAACAATCATCTTGAAACACAAGTATACACAGATGCCGGGTACGGGGGAGAGAAAGGAGATAGAAAGTCAACATCAGGATATTTTTCTCTCGTCGGAGGTAATCTAGTCACATGGAAAAGCAAGAAACAGAAGGTTGTAGCTCTATCAAGTGCCGAGGCCGAATTTAGAGGGATTGCTAGAGGCGTAACCGAAGCATTGTGGATAAGAAAACTCTTAACAGAAATCGGATTTCCTCCTAAGGTTCCTATCAAGATTATGTGTGATAATGAAGCTGCAATAGCTATCTCGGAAAACCCGGTTCAGCACGATCGAACCAAACATATAGAAATTGACCGGTACTTCATCAAAGAAAAACTTGAGACTGAAATAATCTCTCTACCATTTGTTCGATCCGAAGACCAGCTAGCTGATATTCTAACCAAGTCTGTTAATGGAAGACTCTTCAGAGATATCCTCTTCAAGTTGAATATTGAAAACCCCACTATTCAACTTGCGGGAGAGTGTTAAAAATAAAACTATGTAAATATTGTATTTTGGGATCAGAAAGGTATCATCATTTCCCTCAAATGACAGCAAGGATACAGCTACAAGAAGATCAGCCAGCCAGCCTTCCAAATATAGAAAATACATTCCATTTGTAGGCATATAGCCGTTGGCCTGCTAGCAGTATATATAGGATCCATTTGTAAATGTAAAAAGAACCAATTCAGCTTTATCAATTCATACAAATCAATAAAACGATCAATACTTTTTCATTTTGTTCTTATTTTTATTTCAAACAGCTATCACTTAACTTCTCAAGTAAACTATCAATTATATCCAAGAGTTAAAGCATATTATTATTCAACTTCAAAATTAGATTTTTTCCAAAAAAAATAAAAATAAAAAAACCTTCAAAATTAGATCCAAATGATGCGAGAAACATATTTCAATAACCTTTAGCATCATCCTTGAACTTGAACGTGATTAAAATTCATAAAAGTTGAACATTTAGCGCAAAGAATATGAGCAGAAAAATTCAATTCGATAATCCAGACCAATTTAGATTAAAACTTTAACATGAACGTTATCCCAAATCATGAATAGAACACTCGATGAGCACTTTCAAACTCTGAAATTGCTTGATTCTCCACAAAATTGCTAGTCTTCGTTCTTCGTTTTTGGATTCATGGTATAAGATTAATCGTTGATGATGATGAAGATAAATCGATGATATGAAGTCGGTGGTGGTGAAGATGAACGATATGCGATGTAATTTTAACTTAGGGTTTTATTTAATTGTTGTTTGATTTGTGTTTGTTGAATTTTAATTTGGTAATTGTAACTTAGTAGTGTTTGTTTTTGAGTTATTTATTGCAAATAAGGGTTTATGAATTTAGTTTGTGATGGAGAAGTTAAGTGGGTGAAGATGAAGATGAAAGTGAGTTTCTCGGTTATCGTGACCCTCATGTGCCTGACATGTGAGGCCACTTAACGGACAAAATAATGGATATCGGACAGCTGGACTATTCACGAACGAAAATGCATACTTTTGGACTAAAAAGTTGAAAAAATCAAGTTTGAACTATTCGTATGTTTTCCTGCAAACCACACGGACTATCAGTGTAATTTTGTCTAAATTTTTTTACCACATTACTTGTTAAATTGGACTCTGTTATCGAAGGCCAAACAAAACAATCTTAAAAAGGGGCACCACTTTGTTCCTCGATTAATGGCAATTACCAATATTTACTCGAGTTTGTCCCATTTACTTCATCATATAAACCCCAACTTAATACGGAGTATCATTCATTGGTGATTCAAACCCCAAATATGAGACGTAATATTGCAACCAAAAGAAAAACACCACTTCTGTTTCGTTTTCATTCTAAAATAGTACTCGTTTTCTTTGTCTACTTATTGTTTACAATGGCAATGGCTGAAAGCCATAGACCGGTTTTTCGAGGTCAACATCGTTTGAAGAAATCCGTATATTCATTGAGAACTGGAGTGATTAGGAGAAGAGCGTACTCTGGTCCAAGCCATCGTGGTCGTGGTCATTGATCATATTTCTTTTATGCATGGTATATAATATGTGTTTACTGCAACAATATATTAATTCCCTGCCGATACACATGTATTTTGCAACAATATAATATGTGTTTACTAAAATCAAATTATTAATATTAATTCCTCTTCATTCCATTTCATTATGTGTGTATCTAAACTGAGCTTGTATATCGTTAATGGGCTTCTGGCCTAGTATTGAATTCATTGCCTGATTATAGTTAAACGAAGATTAAATTGCCTAGGTTTTTGGATTACGTAACTTTGACTATTAAAAGATGCAAAACAAATAATATAATAAAAGTACACTAGTTTTATATATTTAAGAAATTTTGTTATGACTTACGGTACTTGTTAGTAAGCATACATTGTTTTGTTTGAACAGCATGTTACTAAGCATACATTGGGAAATGTAATTTATAATGTTTTGCTTTTTACAATTGGATGTGAGTTATACTATTCATTATACGAGGTGGTGTGCCGTGTGAGTTGGTAGTGTGTGTATGGGTTAGAGTCAGGGTCAGTCCTAAAGTTATTGATGCCTTGTGCGAAATAAAAAAAATATATGCCATGTAATTTCTAGGAAGCTAACCGATTACGGAGTACTTTGTATGATTTTGACATCTAGTTAAGCTACATGTATGTCCATCTTATCGTATTCTTATTGTATGTCCATCAAAATAGAAATCTGAAATAAAAAATAGATATCAGGTCACGTTATAATTTACTAGACCGATCCTTAATCATAATCTGAGAGTTAATTCATATATTTATTCTTTGAAAATTTAACCTATTTTAATATTAATAATAATTTATTAATTATTAATTAATAATAATATATCTTAAAGACTATTGGAGGCGGCAAGTATAGTCAAAATAAAGATTATCTTAAAGATTATCTCAAGTGGGACTTTATTGAGGAGAAAATGAAAAGCTTAGGATTTGGTAGAAAGTGGATCAAATGGGTTATGGCATGCCTCTCCTCGGCATCAATCTCAGTACTTGTCAATGGTTCTCCAACTTGCGAATTCAAGCCGGAAAGAGGGGTAAGACAGGGAGATCCTTTATCTCCTTTCCTCTTTATCATCGCCGCCGAGGGGCTTAATATTCTTACTCAAAAAGCCGTGGAGAATGGAGTATTGAAAGGTGTTGGCGTAGGTAAGGACAAAGTTTTAATATCCCACCTTCAATATGCAGATGATATAATTTTTTTCGGAGAATGGAGTCGAAGTAACGTGTCCAATGTAATGAAACTTCTCGGATGTTTTGAAGAGTTATCGGGGCTCAAAGTCAATCTTGGAAAAAGTAAACTTTATGGAATCGGGGTCTCTAAAACAGAATTGGATTTGATGGCTGCTCATTTTAAATGTTCATCCGGTACATTTCCTTTATCTTACCTTGGTATCCCACTAGGGGTTAAGACAAATAAAGCTTGTGCCTGGACTCCGGTTATAGATAAATTTAGGAAGAGGCTGTCGGAATGGAAAGCAAGAGCAATTTCGTTTGGAGGTCGATTAACTCTTGTGAAATCGGTGCTTAGTAGCTTGCCATTATACTTCTTTTCCTTGTTCCGTGCTCCAGCTAGTGTGATCAAGCTACTCGAATCCATAAGTTGCAATTTCTTTTGGGGCGGGTCGGGGGTTGGGAGAAAACTTTCATGGGTTAAATGGGATAGGGTTCTTTTACCCTATGGGTCGGGAGGGTTAAATATTGGTTCTCTTATCTCAAAAAATTTGGCGTTGATGAGTAAATGGTGGTGGCGGTTCAAAACGAACCACAATGCTCTTTGGGTCAAAGTGATTACTAGTATTTATGGGCAGGGTGGGGGGTTGGTGGATACTAACAATTTGCGTTTTCCTAGTGGCGGTTCAACTTGGACCAACATAATTAAAGCAGGTAAATCGATTGATGCCATGGAAGTTGCATTCTCCTCCTCGTTTGTAAAGGATATCGGAGATGGGAGCTCTATCAAATTTTGGTCAGATATATGGCTTAGAAGTCTGCCTCTCAAGGAAACATTTAACAGATTGTTTGCATTGGAAAGCGACAAAGATGCTACGGTTAAAGATAGGTTACAGCAAATAATGGAGAGTGGCTTGATTTCGTGGCAATGGACCAGAGAACCTCGTGGCAGATCACTAAGTGACATAAGGGAGCTGGCTAATCTACTATCATCAGTACGGTTACAGGCAAATTCGCACGACAAATGGAGATGGAGTTTGGGATCTGATGGAGCCTTCACCACCAAACAGTTGGCATTAATGATAGATTAGAAAAGGCTGCGAGCAGGCAATCAAGCTGTCGAAACAATTCGAAACAAATCCATTCCTCAAAAGGTTGAAATTTTCGTATGGAGAGCTAAGCTAAAGAGGCTACCGGTACGTTCAGAACTTGATAAGCGTGGTATTGATTTGGATTCTATACTATGCCCGATGTGCGTAGAAGAAATCGAAACAGTGGAACATCTATTGGTAAAATGTAAGAAAGTGATGGAATTTTGGAAGTGCTTCTTTCGTTGGTGGAATATCCCAGAGAGTAATCTACGCAATTTTGAACCTCTTGTCGTAGATTCGATCTTCACATCGTTCTCTAAATATGGTAAGTCATTATGGGAAGCTGTGAAATGGGTAAGCTGCTACACCTTATGGAAGTCTCGGAATGCCAAAGTCTTTAATAATAAAGAGTGGAATCCTGCAAGTATTCTTTCCGAGGTACAAAACACGAGCTTTGGTTGGATTTCTAAGCGTAATAAGAAGCTTTCCTTGGAGTGGCATCAGTGGATTCTTAATCCGGCGTTCTATGTAGCGAGTTCAAATACAAGAACGGGGGTTGGATAATGCTTCGATTTGATCTTCTTTTTGAGTTGTATGTAAATAATTGTGTTTTCTTGCAGTTTGGAGCCTTTATCTGTATATTTCGGTTGCTCTATATGCTGCTTGAACTCTTGTATTTATGTACTCTTGGTTTGGTTTTTATTATAGTGCTTGCTTTTCAAAAAAAAAAAAAAAAAAAAAAATAGTCAAAATAAAGAAAACTACATATGGCCTTTAAAATCTATTACATGCTATGAAAATGACAATTACATGACATCACTTCTTAATTAAAACCATATCTTAAAAAAATAATGTGGACACATGTCACCTCCTAAACACCATTTGATGACATCATTAATCCCTAATTTTTACATTAAATAAATCTTACAAAATTAATTAATCAAAATATATTAAATTAAATTAATTAAATACAGAAATTAAAAAATAAATAAATAATAATAAAAATTTCCCACCAGTAATTTATCTGCCCAAAAATCACGCTTATCTTCACCATCACCTATCGATGCATAGACAATTCAAAAACCAGTTCAAATTCAAAAACGGAAAAAACCTACATGATTCAAATCGATCCTCTTGCACCTTCAAAACCTAAGCCTCTTCCTCTTCACTTTCGACTTTGCAATTCAAATACAGATCGGCACCTGAATCTAATCGATCCTTCTCATCATCTAATCGATACTTATGGCCGATCGATTGATTTTGTTTGCATGTAGCCCTTTTCATGATGATATACTGCAAAAGGAGATAATCAACCTAAAAAGGAAGAAGCTATAATAAAGGTATTTTTGTTGTCTTTTTGGGGTTTTTTTTTTCTTTTGAACTGGTGTCTTACTTATCTTTATTGTCTTTTAGGTATTTAAACCACAACAATCTATAATCATCCCACCTGTGATTATCGTTTTGATTATCTTGATTTGATTATCTGAATGTTCAATAAATTTAATGGATAGTTACACAGTTGCTTTCATCGTTATTTTGGTCTAGAGTTCTAAGTATATGTATTTGGTTTGTTTATGTAAACATGAAGACAAGGTGTTTGATGAAATGCTCAAGATAAGGAAGTATGTTGCACAAAGCCTTTGATTGCTATACATGGACCAGGCAAGTTGACTGCACTTGGTCTTGCTAAGTTGTTGTGATAAGGGTAACTTCACAAACTTTAATAGTAGTTTCTTGATACATTAGTTTATTGGGTTTACAATGGATTTTTTCTTGCTGCAGGTAACTAGAAGTGTTATTATCAGGTAAATTAGTCTGTTTTAACTTCTGTATATTTAGCAATCCGTTAAAGATCTAAGATGTTTAAGGACCAATTTTGTAATCATATGTATTTAATTGTGTTACGGTTTTTAAGTGAGATAATTGTGCCAAAGATATTTACACATTCACACTTTTTGAAACAGTTGCATCATGACTTACTCCGATCTGTTTTTGTTTTCATTTTTACTATTTGCCGTTATATAGCTTTTGATTTGATTGTATATTTGTTTAGATTTTGAGAATGATGGTGATACTGCTTTTCAAATACCTTAATTGACATAAGGTATATGTTAGCTCATGCAAATTATCTCAAAACTGTAAGATATTGTAGTTAAAGAGTATAATTGTTAGTTTTAATTTCAAAAGTTTGTACTTAACAGGTCTCACCCAAAACTAAGTGTGGAAATCCGTATGCATTAGTTTTATGAAATCTTTCAAAATCTGAAACAAATGAAGTATTTTTTAAAGGCACAAAAAGTTGAAAGTATTGGATGTTTGAAGATGAAGTTTATGAAACTTGGATTAAAACCTGATTCATTCAGAATGATGATAACAAACATCTGGTAATATTTACAGTAACTTTTTCCTTTTTTGTTTATAATTTTTGGTTGATAGCATTACTTATTATTATTGATTACTAGAATCTTCTATTTTTGTTATTTTTTTACATTTAATATATTAATAGGCATTATTCGATAATAGAGGTTTTTTTACATTTAGTATTACATGTCAATTGTTAATTGAAACTGAAAAGGTGTTTTACTGATTTGTAGGAAGTTTTTGTTGATGTAAGCATGTATATTATGGTACAGAACTAATTTTCTTAGTCTTTGAATCCGAGGCTCCTATCATGTAAGTAACTGATGGATTATTCTTCTCTTTAATTAAATGTTTCATTTTCTATCATGTCTTCAGATTTTGCATTATAGATTGATGTTCTGTGTTTTGTATCAATTTCTATCTGTATATTATATTTGCTTTATCTGATGCTGTTAAAAAAATTATATTTGCTTAATCTGTTGGATTTGCCTGTGTCGTCAAGTTGTGATTTTTTTCCCACTATTTTTTGTTTGTTTTATTTTGGATAAACAGGTTGGAGGGGAAGTTACTGATTTCATATTCGTGCTAAGAAACAGTGATGCTTTCCGAACGTTTAGCGGCAATGCACATTTATCGGTAGGTACAGGTGTGAGTGTCGCTGCTGGTGTTATTGGGCAGGCTGCTAAAGCTGATTTTAGGGCTGGTGATGGTGGTTATTGTTGGTCCCTTGATAACAACAGGAGTATTGTAGAGGGGGAGTGAATACAATTTCTTTTAAATAACTTAACAGTTAAACACGATTAGTATTCAAGCATGTAAATTAAATAGAGTCACAGGTAATTTTCAAAAGTTATTCTTTATTGGTGGAATGATAGTTGGTTGATACAGATTACCTAGATTATAGCTAAGAGGTAAACTAAAAGCTATTACACGTTTTTGACTCTAAATAAATAAACCCACACCACTCGTTGTTACAATAGTGGATACAACAATTTATAGTAGTCCTATTAACCGTGTAATAGTTCTATTATTCACTGGTACATAGGATGTCTGTACTTGTGGGGACAACTGCATCAGAGAGCATGCTCTCCACTTTCCTCTTTGGTAGTTATTTGCAGGAACACCCCAATTCGGTTTGGCACCACTATTTGATTAAACAAATAGAATGTTGTGTTCCCTAGGTGTTGACAAAGTATAACCCATGTTTGCACATGCGTTAAACTTCTGCATTCCCACGTGGTCTTGTAAGGTCACTTGTCAGCCGCCGACACGTGTCCTTTTCTGTTCAACTTTGTCTTTGACTTCTGTGGAATAGTACCTGTGACGACCCGGAAATTTCCGATCAAATTTAAACTTAATCTTATATGATTCCGACAGGATAAGAAAAGTCTGTGTTGGTCCCTTAATAACAACAGGAGTATTGTAGGGGGGGGGGGTGAATACAATTCTTTTCTTAATTAACTAGTCAGTTAAACACGTTTAGTATTCTGTAGTAAATAAGATAGAGTCACAGGTAATTTTCAACGGTTATTCTTTATTGATTAAATCAGAAAGAATCACAACTATCCTTGGTGGAAATGATAGTTGGTTGATACAGATTACCTAGATTATAGCTAAGAGATAAACTAAAGCTATTACACGGTTTGGACTCTAACAGATAAACCCACACCACTAGTTTTTACAATAGTGGATACAACAATATATATAGTAGTTCTATTAACCGTGTAATTGATCTATTGTCCACTGGTACATAGGATGTCTGTACTTGAGGGGACAATTGTGTAAGGAGGCGTGCTCCCTTTCTTTCCTCTTTAGTAGCTATTTGCAGGAACACCCCAATTCGATTTGGCACCACTATTTGATTAAACAAATAGAATGTTGTGTTCCCTAGGTGTTGACAACGGATAACTTATGTCTGTACATAAGTTAAACTTCTGCATTCCCATGCGGTCTTGTAAGGTCACTTGTCAGCCGCCGACGCGTGTCCTTCTCTGTTCAACTTTGTCTTCGACTTCTGTTGAATAGTACATTTGATGTAGACCACTCAGGGAAACTTATCATGCTTGTAATGGAGCATGGCTGTCTTGTGTTGTATGCTGATATCCAGACTTACTGGTCCTTCATATGCTGAGTCACTTGATATTCTTGATTTGCTGGGTGCACATCCTGTGTGATTCGAAGAATACATTTCTACCTTGTGCTGATAGACTAGGCAGCATACTAAACACTCGACACAGCTATATTAGCTGACTATACATAAACAAACTTGTGCTGGCTGCACATAACACTTTAGTGCAAATAAATATTGTTTTGTCATAATTAAATCCTTAATTATTTTGGGGACTCAACAATCTCCCCCTATTTGATGATGACAAAACCTATGACTTGAAGAGAAAACACTAAAGCCAGCACTTAGGGACCTAGTGAGAGTAGACAGTAAATTCGTCCCTTTAAGTTTGTTTTGGGATCTTTTGCTGAGTTATCTATATCTTATAATTTGATATGATTTTGAAGATAAACTCACTTTACTTTCATTACATCAGATATATACAATAATTACAAGATAATTCGTAATGAAAAGTAAATTACAAAAGATACAAGTTAAGCACATAGGAGACTATCTATCTTTATCCCTTTCTCTTTCTCTTTCTTCATCAGATAGCTCCTCTTGTTTAATCTTCCAGGCTTCAGGGAACAGGAGAGGTAATTCAGCAGGGTCATAAACAGGGATGAAAGGAGGTAGAACAATTCAGCTTCTCCCAGTTGGTCCTTCACCAGTAGGTTGCTTCCCTTTAGGCTTTTGAGCAAGAAATTCATCAACATCAACTACTGGTGCATTCCCAAACTTAGTTGCCTTCTTGAACAGCTGTTGGAGTTCAGTCTTAAGAGCACTCTTGATAGCACTCTCACCTTTACCAATGAAATACTCCAAGATTTCTATCCATTCACTGAATCCAAGAGTTCTTAAGTCATCAAAACTAATCCTTTCTTGAACATTGTTATCCCTGACAACATTGAAAGCCCTTTTTGTCCCTCTGTTTACCTTGATAATTCTGCAGGGATTAGATCTTCTATTCATCACGTTACCATACCTGCTCTTATAATAAGTATCAGGAAACTCAATATTGTGATCAGGTACTACAGGAGCAGTGGTAGGTACTTTCTCAGCAGCTTCTATCTTATCAAAAACCTTATCCTGTTCTTTGACAATGGCTCTGGCTAGTTTGAGGGATTCAGCCTGTTGCTTTCTGTCAGCAGCCAATCTGTCTTCAATATCCTGAAGCCTTGATCGTTCAGCAAGTTCAGCATCAGCAGCTTCTCTGGCTTCCCTTTCAACAGCTAAACCCAACAGATAATCATAATAAGAAATGTTCAGGGATCTTACTGCTTCAACCATCTTTCTACCCTCTTCAGTACTAAGGGCAGCACAATACTCCCTTATATCCATACCCAGCTGGAGAGCATCTTCAAAATGAATTCTTTCATCAGTAGTGGAGAGCCTGAGACCACTGTTATTCAAGTACACCCTAATGTCAATGCCAGAGGTTAGTGCAGCAATATAGTGTGGCTGATCAAGAGGATGATGCAGCAGCCTGACTTGACGAATTCTTTCATTAAGCTCAATTTGTCTTTATTCAAGCAGCTCTGGAACAGTGATCTGAAGTCTGTAGGTTTCTCTTTCATCTGGGTTCAATTTTCTGATGTTCAGCTCACCCTGGGTTACTGAGTCATCTTCCCAAGTGATATGTTTGTCATGAACCCTTGGGGAAGATGGAGGATACATAGATGATTCATAGCTGCCAGATGAACTAACTGGATGCTGATTGACCCGGTTATCCTTTGTTCTGTCAAAGTAAGCTTGAATCTGGGGAGGAAGAGGAGATAGAACAAATGTTTGGCCATCTCTTCCCCAGACTGTGAAGTCAGCAGGATCAACCGTTTCATCATCTACTTGTTTAGCACCCAGCTCAACCGACTTTGCTGGGTCTTCAACACTTGTACTACCCAGCAGCACACTTCTGGCTGGGTCTTCTATCACAGCACTCCTTGCTGTGTCTTCAATGCCAGCTGACTGATTAGTATCAGCTGGCTCAACCACTTCAGTACCTTCATCAGCTGCCTCGAATATGGGTCCTTTCCTCAGGGGCTGATTGTCCCTAGGAGCAGATTTCACCCTGTGTTTGTCAATAGGCCTGGGTTCAGCTGATGGTTTTTGTGTCGATACTGGTTGAATAGGAGGCAGGTAAGGAACAATAGCAAGATGCTCCCCCTGACTAATAACATCATCATCATCATCAAGGATGATTGTTTCTGTTGGCTGTGTTTGTTGTGTAGCTGGCTGAGCAGCAGATGCTGGTTGAGGAGTAGAGCTGGCTTCTAACATAGCATCAACCCATTTCATGAAAATATCAGCTCTAACTCCACCAGTTGACTCAGTAGAATCAAGGTAATCCTTCATCTCAGCAGGAGTCATGTTCCTGATTCTTTCTGCTCTCTGTGCATACAGCTTTGCCCTCTGTTTGTCGTATTTGACCATGAACTTGGCATTTCTTTTTCTTGCCTCTTTTCTGTGTTTATCAAAGGCAGTCAGGTCATCATCGATTGCCATTGCTTTTGGACTCAGCCATCTTCTGTGCATAATCTTACGACGTTTAAGTTCAGCAAAGGCCTCAAACTTGGCATTGAAGGCATCATCTAGTTCCTACTGTCGCTTTTGATGTCTCTCTAACTTCTTCTTCATTTTACGTTCAATAGATTGAGACAGCACAAAAGCTTCAGCTACAGCCATATCAGAAACATCACTGGGCTTACTGCCAGAACCAATATCATCCACTGGTGTGGCAGACACACTGGGTTGAGTACCACCAGTTGCCTGTGCACCACCAGCTTCAGTATGAGAGTTGCTGGGCTTAGGGCCAGTGTCTTGACCATCACCATCACCATCTCCATCTCTCCTGGGGTGTTTAGGAGCCTTTTCATGTTCATGCTCCCCCTCAGACTGTTTTCTCTTTTTAGATTTCTTTTTGGACTTTTTCTCCCCCTTTTTGTCATCAGCACGGGCAGTAGGGTGAATAGTAGGGGAGACAGTAGCATCAAGATCACTGTCTGACTGAGGAGCAGAGAAGGCAAAATTGTTCCACTCAGCAACCTCTGGAGTAAGATGGGCACCAGGATCCACACCAAATTGTCTTAGCAGAAGATTGGAGGATCTAACTTCATTCCTGGCTACACCCATAGCCATTTGTTCAACGATGGCTCGAACATCACCTTGCAAAGCAGCCATTCGTTGCATGTTTTCAACCATCTGAACATAGGCAGCAGCAGGAATCATGTTAGCCATTTGAGCTTCCTGCGATTCCAATCTCTCATGTAACACCCTGTTCTCCTCATTTAAGAAAGTATTTCTACGGTTAGCAGCATCCAAATCAGCTTGGAGTCGGGTGATATTTTCACAGTACTCATTGTGAGAGATAATTCGCCTTTCAAGCTCCTCTTCATCTTCGTGGTGCTTTGTGATTGCTCCGACTGCCACATCAGCAAAAGCACACACCTGCTGGAGTTTAAGATCAATAGGAGTTGTAACAGCCTCTCCAGCAGATCTGACAGCAGCAGAGACACTATCAACAATAGCTCTGCGAATAGTTTCCTCCAAATTTGGTGTGATCCCTTGCAGTGTCTTATAGACAGCAAAGGTGGAAATATCAGCAACCTCATCTGCATTGAACTTTAAGTATGCAGAGGTTGAAGGTTGGTCAGCACCAGCTAACAGAGGAGTATCACCGTGGGGTGGTGGAGGTGGAAGGTCAGGAGCTGACTCATCACCATGATCACCATCATTTTTACCTTCGCCCGAAGGCTTAGAACCACTGATATCCTTGTCAGCATTATTATCAGCATTGTCATCAATAAGATCCACTGGTTTGTCTTTGGAACCAGTCACGTTATCATGAATGACTGGTTCGCCCTTACCAGTACCTTCATCAGCATCCCCATCAGAAGAAGATGATGAGGAAGAAGCTGAGGAAGAAGAAGGTACTGGCGAATCAGGGACATTTTGCATAACACACTTACCAGTAGTAGGATCGATGACAAACTTGAGAGGCCTCCATGTACCAGGAAATGGCGAAGCAGCTGGAGCCATACCAAAAACATGATAGTAAGGCTGTTCATTGATTTGCTCCAGCAGGGCTATCCTCTCATAAATTTCTTCTCTAGCTGGTCTATCAAGCTGAGATAATAGCTCAACCATCTCTTCACGAGGTAATCTGCTGGCTGAGACTATTGCAGATTCGGGATCAATGGTCAGCTGATCGACCAGCATAGCAATCTTGGGAGAGATTGAAGCTCCCTTGAAAATGAAGTTAGGAACAACTTCATCTGGATCTGGTACCTGCACAACATATGGCTTTTTTTTTCTCAGTAACAGGAGCCTTAGTCGAATCAGTAGTTGTGTCAGCAGAGGTACCAGCATCCTTAACATCAGCAACCTGTGCACCAGTATCAGAAGGAAAAGTAGCACTAGTACCAGCATCCATAGCAGAATCAGATGGAAATGTAGCACTAGCACTAGCATCAGCTGTAACAATACCAGAATCAGAACCAGGAATGATAATAACATTAGCTGCATTCGGCTGAATGGTTTCAAACTCCATCTCAGCAGTTGGTTCAGTAGCAACCAAAATTGGACCAATAGGATGACGAACTGCAGATTCTGTAAGAACTTGACGTTCCATAGTAGAAGAATCAGAAGAATCAGCAGGCTCATCAGATATTAATGCAGAGTCCACTCTTGGCTGGGTGACAGGTTCATCAAGAAGAACATCCTTGATAATATTGTCAATAACCTTCTCAAGAACAGGAGGTTCTTCCATGATAACATCTTCCACATCATGCTCAGTAGTGGAAGTAGTGGTACTGAGAGTTTGAGGAGGAACAGTAGTAGCAGTAGTATCAGTATCCATCTCCTCAGTAACAACAGTTGGACCAGTAGTAGTGGCCAACTCCTCAGTAACATCAGCAGCAGCAGAATCAACAGTACCAGCATCAGCACCACCAGTAACAGAATCAGTGGTACCAACACCAGTAGCAGAGGCAGCAATATCACCAGTAGGAATAACAACATCTTTATTTTGCTCCCCCTCTGCCTGTTCATCTATCCTGCTAAGAACTGAAACAATAGAACAAGTTATGTTATCAACTGTAGAACCAAATAAATTTGACTCAACAATTGCATCTGTTTTTTGGTCTATGGGGACAGACTTGTGATTTGGTCAGCCCTTCGAATGAGATAGAAGAAGGTGTCTGTAAGTACAGTGGTGACTCTGCTGACTCATTGACAACACATGTTGACCCATATAGTGTAAGAGATCTGGCTGGTAATGATGTAGGAGTGTGACTCTTATCAGTATCCGAGTAACATACTGGCTGTGCAGTCACCTGAGCT
The DNA here is from genome assembly GCF_046630445.1 of Rutidosis leptorrhynchoides. Taxonomy (NCBI): domain Eukaryota; kingdom Viridiplantae; phylum Streptophyta; class Magnoliopsida; order Asterales; family Asteraceae; genus Rutidosis; species Rutidosis leptorrhynchoides. The sequence continues at coordinate 283,051,636 of NC_092341.1, read as the reverse complement.
GGTTCAACACGATGAAGACCCAGCTCAAGCCTGCTTTGGGGGTCAGTTATGTTCTCTGCTGGTTGTACTGTCAGCAGAGAGTATTGCATTAAGTTCATTTCAGAAAAATGTGGAAGTGCCTGGTTAGAAGAGTATGGGTTGCTACTCTTCTTGACACCTGTTTTAAAACCAGTCAGCTTGGGAGCCAGGGTTATACCTTTAACTCCCTCAACATTTTTCAAGTCAGCAGTTAAAAAATTTTCAATTAAGTTAGATTGTTCTGCTGTTTGGTCTAGAAACGCACCAGGTTCCATAGCTACATCCTTTACAGGAGCAGCAGCTGAGACTGGTGCAATCTCCCCTGTGGTTCGCTTGGAGCCAGCTTTAGCACACTTAGGTTTGCCTGTTACCAAGAAATAGATGAGCAACGGATTCCAACACTAGAATTGGGTAGTCAGTATATAAGACTAGGGCTGTTCTTTATGATCAGAGAACACTAGATTCTAATACAACTACTGCTTTACCAGTATATGAGACGGTGGCTGTACTAGTTGAGGTAGCTGGCTGCTTCCTTCGCGTTGCTAGCTTTCGCTGAGGACCCTCCCCCTCAGCTGGTGCAGAACCAGAGGCAGTCGATTGGGTGGCTCCACGACGAGCAGCAAGATACTCGTTCATTGCTGGTGTCAACTCAGCATATGGAGCAGCAGGTACATCCTTTGGCATGCCCCCTTGTTTTACTGGGATCTCAAATGATTGATCAGCAATTTGCTGATAAGCTTCACCCAGTTCACTTTCAAATACCAGGCTTAAGAATCGTGGAAATGGAATCAAGTTGGTTCTTACTCTAGCAGTCACCATTTCCCTTAGCCTCAAATAAATTTCAAGGGCGTAATCGATGTTCCTGTTGAACAACAACCCATGACCAAGCTTGAGCTCAAAATCTGAGCATTGGTCAAAGCTTCCTGACTTTTGACTCATGCACTGAGTCATCAACCCAAAGAAGTAGTACCACAGTGGTGGCATATGCTTTCTCAACGGTGTATGTGCCACTGGTCCAGCAAACCCAATGGTCTCCAACACCTCCCTTCTGAATTCGTCACTAGTAGGTGAATCAACAAATGGTCCACCGGGCAATTGAAGAGCACGTCTAATAGCTTCGACGGTGACAGAGCAATTTAGGGTTTCAGTCACCATGCCACGAATACATGGAACGTTGCCGGGAGTGGTGGCAACAGTGGCAGTATACCAAAATCGTGCCAAACAGGCAGCATAGAATCGGGAAGGTACACCGGTGATGGCTCTTTTGCCAGAGGTGATTGACGGATATATTCGATGAGGGCCTCATACCCTTTGTTAACCTTCGATTTGGGGATAGAGAGGGCATGTGCAGCATTGCCTCTAGATAGGCGAATCAGTGAGTGATCAGGTGCATTGGGAGCCCTAATCAGGTTGGGGTGGAGATTGAACAGTGGTCCTTGAACGACTTGTTCTTGAACCACCGGTTCCTCCGGTGCCGGTGCCGGTTGCGGTTGTGGGGCAGGTTGTGGTTGCTGTTGTGGTTCGACTGTTTGAGGTTGTTGTTGCTGTTGTTCCTCTTGCTGGCTTGCAGCACGTGGTGATTGTTGTTGTTGTTCTGCCATTGATGAATGTAGGATGAAGATTTGAAGATTGAAGATTGAAAAGATTTTGAGAGTAAAAGTGTGTGTGTTTTGAATAATGAATAACCGAAGGTTATTATGGAAGATGAAACACACTTTTATCCGTTGTGATTGGGTGAAAAAGTGCAGGAGAGAGAAAATTACTGTCATCTGCAGGCGCGTGGGCAGATGTGACAGACTGGCACGTTTTCAAGGGGACACAGACTGTTGACATGACATTTATACGGCTTAAACACTCATTCCTCCCATTCAGCATTAAATGCATCAGATTTCATTTCAAACAAATTGATTTAAAACCTCAAAAATAATTTTTGTATTAAATACAAAATACTTTTGTTACATTTAATATGTCATGAATTTAATTTAAATCATTGGAAGTAAATGAGTTTCCAGTTTTAAGGAATCATTAAATTTGGAGAGCTATTTATTATTTCATTGAAAACATTTAGTAACCAAAATATAAAAGACCTTGCTGTGCTGGTTGTTTGACATGTAGGCAGTAAGTAAATAAATGTGACTTACTGGTTTGCCCTACACGTTGTAGAGCCAGCACACCAACAAAAGTTGTCTTTTATTTAAAGTTCAAGCATACCCAGCTCAGAGATGAGATAGTTAAAACGTTTCTCATCTAATGGCTTTGTAAATAGGTCTGCTAATTGCTGGTCTGTAGAAATAAAATGTAACTCAACATCACCCTTTTGAACATGATCCCTTATGAAATGATATCGAACATCAATGTGCTTAGTCCTTGAGTGCATCACAGGATTGTTGGTGATAGCAATTGCACTGGTGTTGTCACAGTAGATTGGAGTTTTTGTAACATGAACACCATAGTCCTTTAGCTGGCTTTGCATCCACAGTACTTGAGCAGTACAACTACCAGCAGAGACATATTCTGCCTCAGCAGTAGATGTGGACACAGTATTTTGCTTTTTGCTTGTCCAGCTGACTAGCCTACTACCCAGTAACTGGCAACCACCAGTAGTACTTTTCCTGTCTATTTTACACCCTGCAAAGTCAGCATCTGAATACCCAATTAGTTCAAAATCCTGGTCTTTGGGATACCAAAGACCACGTTTAGTAGTACCTTTTAGGTATCTGAATATTCTTTTTACTGCCAGCAAGTGTGACTCTTTAGGATCAGCTTGATATCTGGCACAGAGACATGTGGCGAACATAATATCTGGTCTGCTGGCTGTGAGATAAAGTAGGGATCCAATCATACCTCTATATTCAGTGATATTGACTGGTTCACCATTTGGATCAGCATCTATTTTAATGGATGCTGCCATTGGAGTCCCTATGTCTTTTAAACAGGTCAGACCAAATTTCTTTAACATATCTTTGATATATTTATCTTGACTTATAAATATTCCATCATCAAGTTGTTTGATCTGCAATCCTAAAAAGTATTGCAGATCTCTTTGTAAACTCATTTCATATGCCTTTGACATACGTTTTGAAAAATCTTGACAATGTTTTTCATTTTTAGAACCATAAATAATATCATCCACATATATCTGTACCATCAAGAGATCACCATCTATCTCTTTTGAGAATAGAGTGGTATCAATTGTTCCAACTTTAAAACCTATACCAGTGAGATACACATGAAGTGTCTCATACCATGCTCTTGGAGCCTGTTTAAGGCCATAAAGAGCTTTGTCTAACTTGTAGACATGGTCTGGATATTTACTGCTTACAAAACCAGGAGGCTGTTTGACATAAACTTCTTCTTGCAGCTTCCCATTCAGAAATGCAGATTTAACATCCATCTGAAATACTCTAAAGTTCATCCTAGCAGCATATGCTAAGAACAATCTGATAGCTTCCATCCTAGCCACTGGTGCATAAGTTTCCCCATAATCCAATCCTTCTTCCTGTCTAAACCCTTGAGCAACCAATCTTGCTTTGTTTCTAATAACGACACCATCTTCATCCATCTTGTTTTTAAACACCCACTTAGTACCAATGATCTTCTTTGTCTTATCCTCAGGTTCAGGTACCAATGTCCACACTTTGTTCCTATCAAACTGAGTAATTTCTTCTTGCATTGAACCAACCTAGCTAGGATCTTGAAGTGCTTCCTCAGGACACGTGGGCTCAATGGTAGACACAAAATTAACATGCATACAAAAGTTGCTGGTTGCATGCCTCCGTGTTTTAACACCACTCGCAAGATTACCAATAATCTGCTCAATCGGATGCTCCCTTGTCCATTTGGTGTTATGAACAGGTGAGCTGGTTGTAGAACACACAGCATCTTGATCATCAGCTGGTTCAGATGAGTGAGCAGCAACAGAAGGTTGCTGATCAATATCAGTAGAATCAGTACCAGCTTGTGATCTCTCAGAACCAGCAGACCTAGGCTCAAGTTGCAGCACTTCAGTAGAGCCAGTAGGTCCACTTGGTTTACACACAGATGGAACAGAATGTTCCATTTCATCATCAGAGAACCCAGCAGCATGGATTGGTGAGGGTTGTGCTGCTGGCTCTTCATCATCAAGAGCTTGCTGAGTAGGCTCTTCAAACAGTAACACTTCATCTTCACGATCAGTAGATGAAGCAGAGGCAGTTTCATCGAATGTAACATTAATGGATTCTTCAAAACAACCCCTTCTTTTGTTGTAGACCCTATATGCCTTTGACATGTTAGAATATCCAAGGAATATACCTTCATCAGCTTTAGCATCGAATTTGCCCAGCTGATCCCTATTATTTAGAATGTAACAGGGAGTGCCAAATACATGAAGAAATGAAATTGAGGGTCTTCTTCCTTTGAGAACTTCATAAGCAGTTTTCTGATGTCTTTTCACAATAAGAGATCTATTCTGGGTAAAACAGGCAGTATTCACAGCTTCTGCCCAGTAGGAATTCTTCAACCCAGACTCAGCCAACATAGATCTTGCTGCTTCAATGAGAGTTCTGTTTCTTCTTTCTGCAACACCATTTTGCTGAGGTGTTCTCACAGCAGAGAAATTTTGGGAAATACCTTTGTCAGCACAAAATTCTTCTAATGTAGCATTTCTGAATTCTGTACCATGATCACTTCTTAGTTGCTTCACCAGTTGCCCATTCAAAAGCTCCATTCTTTTGATAAAATTGATGATTTCATCAGCAGCTTCACTCTTTTGCCTCAAAAAGAACACCCAAGTGTATCTCGAGTATTCATCAACAATAACCAGTGTATACTTCTTCCCACTACAGCTGGCCACATTCACTGGACCAAATAGATCCATATGAAGTAAGTGAAATGGTTTCTCAACAGATGAGATTTTCTTTGATTTGAACGAGGCATGGTGATGTTTCCCCTTTTCACAACCAGGACACAATCTGTCCTTCACATAAGACATTGTGGGTAGCCCAGACACCAAACTTCTACTGGATAATTTGTGAATATCTTTGAAGTTGAGATGTGAGAGTCTCTTGTGCCATAACCACTTCAGGTTGTCTGCTACCTTCGAATAGAAACAAGTATCAGTTGTTGTGACTGCTGTGTTCATGTCAATTTGATACATGTTTTCATGACGTTTTGCAGTCAGCAGTGGCTTCCCTGTCTTATCAAAAATAGTACCAATTTTCTTTCTGAATTGGACTATCTTATTCTTGCTTGTCAGTTGGCTTATGCTGAGTAAGTTATGTTTAAGCTCAACTACATATGCAACATTTGAGAACGTGACATTCCCATTTGTCAAAGTACCAAAACCCTTTGTGTAACCCAACGAATTATCTCCATACGAAACAACTGGACCATCCTTTTCCTGATAGTCCATCAGCAGGGACTTACTTCCGGTCATATGTCTCGAACAACCACTATCGAGATACCAGATTTGCTTGTTTTGAATGCCCTGCACAATAGCTTAGAGATTAGTTCTTTTTGGGAACCCATCCAAGGATGGGTTCTGAAGGAGTCACCTTTGATGACTTCTTCTTTTCTACTGGCTTGCTAGAAGAAGCAGCAGATGGGGTTTGGGTTTGAGTACACTGGTTAGCCAAGTGAGCTTTGCTGCCACATTTGTAGCATTTTCTCACTTTTGGCTTTTGTGGCTGGTCATGCACAGATCTAATAGGGGCAGTAAGATCGGGTCGACTTTTGGTTACTGCCTCAATTAGCTATTCAAGCTTGACTGTCATTATCTCAGTGATAGACAGCTCATCAGTCGAGTCAATTTTTGCTTTTCCCTTATGGGCAGCTTTCCTTTTGGAACCAGTACCATGACCATGGCGAACTGTCTTCCCTTTATCATTTGACAAGTTAGCGTGGGAAGTTGCTGGCTTGTCTTCTGATGCTGATGAACCAGTAGGTATCTTAACTGCTGCCTTAGATTTGCCAGTATTTCGTTTCACTGGCTTGTCTGCAGCTACTGGGTGACCAGTAGATTGGTCATCAGCTGGCTTAGCACTGGTAGAACTCGAACACGAAGGGGAATCAGTTGGTTTAACTTTTCTCAAATTGTTTTCAGTGATTTCCCTTTTAATACGTCTTTCTTTCGGAGTCATGTAGTAGATGCTTGAGGGGTCAGTAGTCTCATCAATTGAGTTACTGGCTTCTCTTGCTCTAACTTCATCCTCCAAAATTTCTTTCATGGCAGGTGGTGGGGACACAGTAGGTCTAACAAATTTGTTTGTCACAACCTTTTTACCTTCAACTATCTTGGCAAAAGTATTTGGCAAGACAGCTTCAGGATCAGTTTCAAGAATCGGGTCCATGAAAGTAACTTCTGCAATAGCAGCAGCAGCAGCATAGTCACCAGTAAAGAAGGCTTCAACTTGGGCAGGCACCTGCTCGTTAACACATTTAGCTGTGCGTTGAGCAGATGTGCACCATGAAGCAACAACTCTTTTGAGATTGTCCAGCTGGGTCTTGACTTCTGCTGCCTCAACGTGAAGAGTTTCTAAAGCAAAGTTTTGTTTTTCAAGTTTGGAAATTGTATCTTTTAAGATCTTAATTTCATCATTTTTGCCTTTGAGTTTTTCATTTAAAGATTTGTTACTAGATTTCAAACTCTCTTCACGTTTGCAGCTTCTGCATAAGTCAATTCTTAGGTATTCAAACATTTCAGCTTTTTCATCATCAGTATAAGTTCGAAAATTATCAACCTTATACATCATTTCAGTTTTCCATTGAGGAGAATCTCTGTTTTGATCAGCTTCCCTCATATCAGCCAAAAACGTACTACCACCATCATCCTCATCAGACTCCTCGACCTCTTTGGCCATCAAACACAGCTTTTTACCAGTAGCGTAACCAACACCATCATCATCAGTATCACTATCAGAAGATGAAGACGTGCTGGCTTCATCCCAGTCATGATGTTCAGCAACTAGAACCTTTTCTGGCTGTTTACCCTTCTTGTCAGTCTTTGCACTTTCCTTCATCTGAGCTTTCATAGCTTTGTACTTGTTTTTGTACTTATCAGCTTTTGAGAAAGAGTTAGCATGTGACGTGGAAGGTTTCTTGGACATGCATTCAGCAGCAAAATGTCCAACCTTCCCACAATTAAAGCACTCAGATTTAGGACCCTTGACTGACTTGCTGTTGTACCTAGCACTTGGCTTTTTGCTCCCTTTGTATGACTTGCTGGTTCTACTACGATTAAACCTTTTGAACTGCCTAGCCAGCAGAGCCATACCTTCAGCAAACCCTTCTACATCACTTTCATCAGTACTGCTTTCTTCAGACCCAGTACCACTTTCCTCAACACTATCAGCTGACTCTTGTTCTGCCAGTAACTTTTGAACCAGTAAAGCTTTTTGAGCTTTCTTCCATTTAGCAGCAGCAATAAGAGCAGTATCATCATTTTTAGATGATTTTGAAGTGGTGGGGGCAGACCTAAAGTTTTCTTTCATGTTAAGTTCAAACTTGGCTTCTGCCTTCTCATGATTCCAAAGGGAACTGTAGAGAGAAGACAGGTTAAAGTTCTTTAGGGTCTGTGTGGTTCTTAATGGGTCAGTAACAGGTCTCCATTTACATGGCAGTGCATCAATGAATTTGTTCACTTGTTCAAATTCAGTGTAGGTCACATTTAAAGTGATCAGGTCTGCTATCAAAGAGTTAAACCTAATGAAGGTTTGCTTAAGGGTTTCATTCTTATAGGCAAAGAACATTTCATATTCTCTTTTAAGAGCTATCATCCTGTTCTGCCTAACTTCTCCCATACCCTCATAGGTGACATCTAGGTAGTCAAGCATAAGCTTAGCATTTTCTTTTCCCTTGATCAGTTTGAACAGTGGGTTAGGCAAAGTTATGGCTAACAGGGTTCTGATTTTAGGGTCAAGACCAACTCGACGTTTATCCTCATCATCCCATCTAGAGGGAGTGAGAATAACCTCTCTGCCAAGGATGGCAGGAGTGTCAGCTGTTGCTGGTGCACTACCAACTGTCTCAGTGGGAACAAAAGGGCCATCTTTGGCAATTCCAGGCATGAGTGGATCCACAGACTCAAGATGGAGCATGAACTTTGCCTTCCAGGTTTCATACTCATCTTCATCAAACTTAGGTGGTCTGTTAGACGAGCCATTCTCAAGGTAAGCTGAGTTTGAATACGAAGCCATAAGAGAATTCAGATCCAAGATATTAATTATCAAGACTGACGCTCTGATACCAGTTGTTGGTCCCTTAATAACAACAGGAGTATTGTAGAGGGGGGGGGGGTGAATACAATTCTTTTCTTAATTAACTAGTCAGTTAAACACGTTTAGTATTCTGTAGTAAATAAGATAGAGTCACAGGTAATTTTCAACGGTTATTCTTTATTGATTAAATCAGAAAGAATCACAACTATCCTTGGCGGAAATGATAGTTGGTTGATACAGATTACCTAGATTATAGCTAAGAGATAAACTAAAGCTATTACACGGTTTGGACTCTAACAGATAAACCCACACCACTAGTTTTTACAATAGTGGATACAACAATATATATAGTAGTTCTATTAACCGTGTAATTGATCTATTGTCCACTGGTACATAGGATGTCTGTACTTGAGGGGACAATTGTGTAAGGAGGCGTGCTCCCTTTCTTTCCTCTTTAGTAGCTATTTGCAGGAACACCCAATTCGGTTTGGCACCACTATTTGATTAAACAAATAGAATGTTGTGTTCCCTAGGTGTTGACAACGGATAACTTATGTCTGCACATAAGTTAAACTTCTGCATTCCCATGCGGTCTTGTAAGGTCACTTGTCAGCCGCCGACGCGTGTCCTTCTCTGTTCAACTTTGTCTTCGACTTCTGTTGAATAGTACATTTGATGTAGACCACTCAGGGAAACTTATCATGCTTGTAATGGAGCATGACTGTCTTGTGTTGTATGCTGATATCCAGACTTACTGGTCCTTCATATGCTGAGTCACTTGATATTCTTAATTTGCTGGGTGCACATCCTGTGCTGATTCGAAGAATACATTTCTACCTTGTGCTGATAGACTAGGCAGCATACTAAACACTCGACACAGCTATATTAGCTGACTATACATAAACAAACTTGTGCTGGCTGCACATAACACTTTAGTGCAAATAAATATTGTTTTGTCATAATTAAATCCTAAATTATTTTGGGGACTCAACAGTCTGTAATGTTGAGTCTCAAAACTTTAAACTGTGTTCAGGTATTCAATTACCCTGTGACCATCCCCGATGATTCACGAGCAGTTGTGTGTAAATAACAATGTATATATATATATATATATATATATATATATATATATATATATATATATATATATATATATATACACATACATACATACATACATACATACATATATATATAAATAAATGTGTATATATATAATATTTTAAATTAATAAAATATAATTTAATCATTTGAGTTAATAATGTAAAATAATAAAACAGAATTATTAAGTAATTATTAAAAGTGAATTTATATATAAATATATATGACTTCTAATATATTATAAAATATATATATCTTAGAAATAATAAATAATCAATAAAAGTTATTATATGATATTAATATGTTAAATGTATTTACAAATTAAAAATATGATTGTTATACTAACGTCATCAATACTAATATTAATATTAAAATCAGTGTTAGTCATATTATTATTATTTTTAATAGATAAAATATAGATAGGATGGTTGATACATATAATTTGTATGATATTATTATTACTAATATTATTGTTATCATTGTTAACATCATTATTATGTTAGAATAAGTAATAAAATTTTGATTAAGATTATTATGATTATTAATATTATTATTTTTGTATTTACCATTAAAATCATTATATTTTTATAAATTATCATATTATTATCATGAATAATCTTATTATTATTATCTTTACAACTATTATTTCCAGTATTTATTATTGATACTACTACTACTACTACTACTATTATTATTATTATTATTATTATTATTATTATTATTATTATTATTATTATTATTATTATTATTATTATTATTATTAATATAAATATAATTAATATTATATAGCTTTAAAGAAAAAAGAAAAAAATATATATGTATATATATATATATATATATATATATATATATATATATATATATATATATATATATATATATATATATATATATATGAGTATCAGTCTAACATGTACGATCGAAGATTTTCCTGTCTCAAACTTTATTTCCAGTCCATTTTATATAACAATACATCCAAAATCTGTTACAAGTCATAATCCAATTTAGTTTTTTTTTTTTTTTTCCTGCTGGATATACATTCGACACCCATACACACTTCATTATTAATCAATCTGTTCAATTGTAAACGTTTCCATTAAATTTTCTCCACTATCAATAACAATTAGTATTAACTGCTGTTAGTGAATCAAATTAAACAGAAAAGTCGAAGAACTCTGGTATTGCTCTGGTCGTTTAATTTTTTTTAAAAAGCTCTAATTCAAATTTTATTGCAAAATATATAAATGTAGTTTCATTAGGAATACTTTAATTAATCTATCTGCAAAGTCGCTAGTATTAATTTGCAAAATCAAGAACGAATTTTGAGGTCAAAGTTTCAAAATAAAAAGTCAAAGGATTTGTTCATCTTAAAATTCAATTTCGTATTAATGTTTTTAAGTCAATTTATGATTCAGAAAGCTTCCATGGTTGATCTAGAACGTATTTCATGTAGGAATTTTCAGTTAAAATGATCTCAATATCAAAATCTAATTTTTTGTTCTTCGTGGGTTACAGCGACTGTTTTATGTTTTATAATTTTTTTTTTTTTTTTACGAATTGCACTTAATCAGTTAGTATCTATTAATAATTAAGGACGTAAAAACAATAAGTGATTCATAAATTGTATTGATTAGTATCTCGGTCGATTTGAAGTTGAGAACATGAAGAAGAAAGTTTAAATAAATCAATAACCGGTTATAAACATTTAAGGGATATAATTTCAAAAATATCATAGATGGCATGATGGTGTGGGAGTGTTTTGTGTTAGCAATAGGTCTCGGGTTCGAACCAAGCTTCTGTCAACTATTTTTTTTAAAGCATTTTTGAGGTAGTTTTAATTTCAAAAATCATTATTATTATTATCATTATTAATATTATTACTGTTATTATTATTATTATTGTTATTATTATTATTACAACTATTATTATTATTATTATTATTATTATTATTTTTATTTATATTTATAATACAAGTATTATGTGTCATTTTATAAAGTTATTATTATTATTATTATTATTATTATTATCATTATTATTATTATTATTATTATTATTATTATTATTATTATTATTATTATTATTATTATTATTATTATTATTATTATTATTATTATTATTATTATTATTATTATTATTATTATTATTATTATTATTAGTAGTAGTAGTAGTAGTAAATTATTAATGTCAAAAACTACCTTTTTAAACTAATAAATATTTTGTACATAAAATATACATATTACATATACTAAAATTATATTAAGATTTCACATAACTATATGTATCAAACCTACTAAAATTATTTATATAAATACTTATGGATAACAAACTATCGATTTTTAAATATAACATTAAATAAGTATGTATATAAATTTGGATATATTAATATAACTATATAAATATTAAACATTTTGAATATATAAACAAATTAAATATACATAATATATGAATTAAGGATATAATAAATAATTTTGTTCTGTTACGATAATATGTTTTATTATATATAAACAAATGATATAGGTTCGTGAATTCGAGGCCGACCCTGCATTGTTCAATATCGTCATATGTATTTTTACTACAAAATACAGTATTGTGAGTTTCATTTGCTCCCTTTTTAAATGCTTTTGCAATATATATTTTTGGGACTGAGAATACATGTGCTGCTTTTATAAATGTTTTACGGAATAGACACAAGTAATCGAAACTACATTCTATGGTTGGATTATCGAAATCGAATATTACCCCTTTTAGCTTGGTAGCCTAAGAATTAGGGAACATCACTAATTTTGAGAATTAGTGCACCCCTAATTGACGCGAATCATAAAGGTAGATCTACGGGAACTAACAACCCCCATTCTGGAATTTGGAATGCTTTAGTACTTCGATTTTATCATGTCCGATGGGTGTCCCGGAATGATGGGGATATTCTATATGCATCTTGTTGATGTCGGTTACCAGGTGTTCACCATATGAATGATTTTTATCTCTATGCAGTTTGCGAAATGTCTGATATGAGATGTATATTTATGGAAAAATGAAATCTTGTGGTCTATTAAAATAATGAAAATGATCGTTTATGATAAACTAATGAACTCACCAACATTTTGGTTGACAGTTTAAAGCATTTTTATTCTTAGGTATGAAAGAAATCTTCCGCTGTGCATTTGCTCATTTTAGAGATTATTACTTGGAGTCATTCATGACATATTTCAAAAGACGTTGCATTCGAGTCATTGACTTCATCAAGATTATTATTAAGTCAACTATAGTTGGATGTATTATGAAATGGTGTGCATGTCGTCAACTTTCGTTGTAAAGAAAGTTTGTCTTTTAAAAACGAATGCAATGTTTGTAAAATGTATCGTATAGAGGTCAAGTACCTCATGATGTAATCATATGTTATTGTATTCGTCCTTATGGATAAGGATGGGTCGCTTCATGTGGTATCAGAGCGGTGGTCTTAGCGAACCAGGTCTGCATTAGTGTGTCTAACTGATAGTCATTAGGATGCATTAGTGAGTCTGGACTTCGACCGTGTCTGCATGTCAAAAGTTTTGCTTATCATTTCGTGTCAAAAATTATTTGCTTATCATTCTGAGTCTAGACACATCTTACTGCATTGACTGCATCAATAGTGTATAGACAAAATTCATATCTTAGCGTATCTGTTACTGTAAACTTTGCCTAACATATTCCGTAAATTCCTCCGTAATCTACGAAATCTTTTATTCTATATATATAGATATTCCATTAAGTAGAATACCAGTCGATAGCCGGAAATCATTTCATATCGAAAAATCCTATAATCAATTGTACGAAATGGAACTCGTCACTAGTTCAAGTTCTTCGGAACCCGACAGCTATTCCGACTTGGATGTTCACCTAACTCCGGAAGCAGCATCACCAGAATGAATCAACCAATCAGCCATTCCCAATTCATCTGATGGGTTCGTAGTCGACTTAATCAATGTAGGCTAGTAGAAGGCGATCCCTTCCACCAACCGAATTCACCTCTTGGTGAAGAACCTGAAGCACTTACCGGCGAACCTGTCTGAAACACCATATTCACTCTCATTGCCAGGATATCCCAAATTCTGAACCTTGTACATCCGCTCGTTCCAACCATCAATCATTCATGGGTAATAGAAGAAGTCAACAAACTTCGCGCTCGAGTAATCAATTTGGAGAATATGGTGCAAAATTTACCAGTTTCAGCAAATCATCGGCACTAACAGTACCATCAATAACAGCACCAGTACCATTAACAATCCACGCCTCAACATCACAATCTATACCTCGGGCATAATCTTCGTTCTACGTATCGTTCTACATCAGTATGTTTGTTCTTCATGGCGATTATGTAATCTCTAATGTTTTAGAGATTGTGTATCCTAAGTTCTAACGGTGAATCAAATGAGATTAATATTATATTAACTCATTAAATCCATGATTGCATCTGAAGAAAATATACATGTATATATATTTTCATAAAGATTGTAATTGAAAATTCTTTCGTACAAACTGTTAATGATGAAAATATTTTAACGGGTAGGTAATACCCGAGGAATATTTAGATTTCACATTAATAAGTTACACTATACATTCTTCGAATCTAATTCAACAATCATTTACTATCCTACTTACATCCACAGATATACGTATCCGTTCACCGCAGAATAACCATTTTCACTCAATTTCATATTGGATTTTGACTTATCAGAATCCAACAAGTGGCATAGTGAAGAAAACACTGGACAAAATAAAATTTGTTAGAAACAAACAAATTAACTACGAGAAAATTTTTGTTAAGAATCCACGCTAACTGTTCCTAGCTAATTGTTCCTAGCTAACTGATTACATTTTATTTATCGCAATTTATTTATCGCAATTTTAATTCTCGCAATTTTATTTATCATCATTTAATTTCTGTTATTTATTTTACACACTTTATTTATCGTCATTTAAATACTGTTATTTACGCATTTTAAATATCGGGACACGTATACAAAGTTTTGACATATCATATCGATGCATCTATATATATTATTTGGAATAACCATAGACACTCTATACGCGGTAATGATCGAGTTAGCTATACAGGGTTGAGGTTGATTCTATAATAGTATATATACTTTGAGTTGTGATCGAGTCTGAGACATGTATACGGGTCACGATATGTATTAATTAATTCGAATATTATATATTGAACTATATATGAATTGTTGAGCTACAAATTGTGGATTGCTAACTGTGGACTGTCAACATTGGACAATTAAAATGAACTAAAATATTGATTATAACATATGAAACTAAACAATTCTTCAAGTTTGCCACTTGATTTCATCTTAAACCTCATTTGTATCTTAACAATTACAATCTGCGTTCAAACCTTTCATGATTCTTGAAAACATCTCAATCGAGAGGATGAACCAACCGCATTTCTTCTACGAAAGAAAAGATTGATGCATATGGTTATGCACCTGAAAACTCTCGAAAACTGAGTAAATGTTTAACACGTAACTATGCTAATCCCTTTAGCATTATTATTACCGAAAATAACCTTGCAATTCATTTTCAAATTAGCCAATTTTGTCACAGCTCCAGCAAATCAACATCGACCTTTCGTTCAAATAAACTCTATTATAACCTTGAAATATAAGTTTACCTTTCGTCAACGTTACCGGAGGACCGTTTATATTCCACCACATTAGCAGTAAACTTACCAACAACTGTGTTGATCTTTGATTTTCAGAAAAATCATTATATTTGTTGCAACCCTATCATATACTCATTTCGCACCTTGTAACAAGAATTTCCATACCAATTACTGGGATTTAGCAATCAGTATTTTGAAATCTCGCAGCATGTCTACATCAACAGTTATATGTATACATATAACATTCATCTCTTAGAATTATGATCTTTCATTCTGAAATTTAAAAAAAAAAAAAACCCCCAGTCTACAAATCAATACTCCAAATTTTGAGAAAGCTGAATGAAGCAGCAGAAACTATAGACAACCGTAAATGACCGTAACCGTCAAAAGTTTGATGATAAAGAATAGTATGTTGGCAAAGCTCAGAAAAGTTGGAACTGGAAAACGGATTGAGCAAACCATGAAGGAGACCGAGGACAAATACAAAAACCAAACCCTATATTTAAAGAATCCAGATGATTCTGTATCCGATGAAATCTTTAGAGAATATCTTGCTCTGTACTCATGTTAAATATTGTGGAAAAATCTTTCTTCATCAACCTTCGATCTTAGAAATTCCAAAATATCATCCTAAATATCTTCGATATTTCTGAGGATATTTTTATAAGTATTCTTGTCCGAAATCATTTATCTTTTCGCGATATCAGTGTTACATCATAAAGGAAACTGTTTAGTTTCTAAAATCTGAAATCTTCGAGTTTGAAGTATGTATGTTTTCGAAGTAGTGTTGGGAACTGAAACATGAGTTAGTATAATATAATGACACTTGATCAACGTGATTATTTTACAGTAAGTCATGCTGAGTTTCTAATGAAACATGGTGATTCACAGACCATAACGTCATCATGTGCCATGTTACACGACTCTTACATTCTATCTAATCTCTAAACATATCAAGAACATAATTTCTCGATAGTTCTATCTTTTATTTGGAATTCTGGTAATTTAACCAATCAAGATCGTGCTATTACAATCTCTCTCTTAGAACATTAGTCATGTTCATTCGAAACTTCATATCTATGAATTCTGGACCATTATTCGCTTAACTTAAAGTCGGGAAGAGAAAACAAAAGAATGGAATTCTAAAATATAAAGGAAACGAAGGGAGTGGATTTATAGTGAAATATTCGACAGAGAAATAAAAACAGATTATCGTATTTAACCAAAGAGGATCCTAATTCCTTTATTTACCGAAGAATCAAATCTTATATAGATTCGAAGATTATCCTTAAATTTCTAGAATTCCGAAAATTCACCATGACTACGTCAAAAGTCAAATCCTATCTCAACCTTTTGTGATAGCTTCACTTATACTCTTCGCGTACTCGAAATTATTTTATCTATATTACTCAATGATGATAAAACTCTAAATTCCAACTTATATGAGTCATGAAAACATATTTATTGTCAGCCATGATTTAACGCCTTGATTCGAGTAAAAATTTTTTTTTTTTTTTTTTTTTTTTTTTGTAAAGTTAAGTCACTGGCCGGACAAGGCTTATGCCGCGGCGCGGCAAGCCTTGTCGCGGCGCGACACAACACAGGAAATTTTAGACTCCTTAACCTTGCTTCTGTTCCCAACTTCAGTTATATGCCGCGGCGCGGACCCCTTTGCCGCGGCGCGACATAACCCTAATCCGGGTGCCTGACCTGCAACATTGTATTTAAACCAACTTTTGCACGTTCCATCATTCTCAAACACATTTAAAACCACCAAATTCATACACAAACTTAAGATTCAGTTTCTAACATCGTATACCATCTAATAACAACATTTAAACATCAAACGTGTTTTCATGAAACAAAACCATCATTTGGTCCCAAATTCAATAATGACAAACATGACACTTCAAATACATGGCGTTTGATAAGCGGTAACCATAGAGCGTGATTACAAAAGGGGACTTGCAATACCACTTACGCTAATGCCAATGCTCCTCCAGCTCTTCACACGGGTTCCTTACCTTCTCGATGAACCTTAACACCTAAAACATAAAACATCATGGGGGGTAAGCTTTTACACTTAGTGAGTTATAGGAAAGTAACAAAACACAAAACATAAATCATTTGGGCATAATCAAAACACTTATCCTTCAACCCTTAGATTGCTTGCATACTTTCGGATCCGATCATTCATACCATAGGCATGACTTACTAGGCCGAACCTAGTAATCATGTCTAAGCTAAACATAGACATACTAAATATGCCTAAGCTATCATCATCTCATACATAGACACCCGAAGTGTCTAAGCTAACATGAACCATAGGCAAGATTACTAGCAATGTAATAACCTTGCCTAAGCTAAGCATCATCCATAGACACAACTATTGAGCTAACCCAATAGTTCTATCTAAGCTACGTAACTAGTGCACTTAGTCGTTACTCTCTTGCACGGATGCAATCCGAGAACACTAAGCCACTCTTGACCCGCCCATATTACCCCCTATAAACTCACCTTGCTTAATTGAATTTCCTTGGTCACTTGTAACTTCTTTTCCTTGATTAGCACCTATACATGAGCTAATCTCATTAATCACATAACTAAATCAAAATCACAACTTTCTTGAATCATTACGTCATTCATACTTACACTTACACTTTACCCCCTAATCACAACATACATTCATTCATACTTTCTAACTTTGAACTCATCTTTTCTAAAACAAGCATGTTACCAATCAAACATCACATTTTAATCATGTATATTACTAACTCATCACTTTTAGCTTTATCATGCAACTTTTCCTTTAATCCTTTCATTAAACATCAAATGTGCATAATAATTCAATTTCATTACTAACACCATTAACTTATCAAATTATCAATTTCTATAACTTATGACTATAACAAAAGTTCATACATGAGCATCCTTCATGAAAATTTCTAGCTAGAACACAAAATCATCTCATTGAGGCATTTTAACAAACACTTGGTGTGCATGACTAGAAATCTAACTAGAACATCATCATTCTCACCATAATCATGCCATAAATCTATAATGCAAGTTCATACATGTAATTACTTCCAAAATCAACAACAAATCCATACTAACTCATCCAAATGTGCACAATTTAACAAATAGCAACTTTCTTAAGCATAATCTCATCATTAGCATACAATGCAAGCAATAATTAGACACAAAATCCATACCTTGTCTTTTAGAGTTTTAAGAACCCTAATTGTGCACAATGAAGATGAAATTGGAAGATTAGAGCTTGCTAAAGTGATTAGGGTGTGTTAGATTTCACAAATTCAAGCTTGCATGAGTTAAATTTCAACAAATGATGGATCCTCCTTCTTCCCTTGCAAATGTCGACATACACAACCCAGGAGCACTCTCTGTATATTATTTTTTTGTGAATAATAATCAATTTCCAGCATTTCTAATTTCTTTTATTAAAACAACTATGGCATAATTGCAATTTCTACCCTCCCCATGTAAACTATAGTTAAGGAGGTCCTAAATCATAACCTTGCATCTTTAGTCCCTTGAAACTTAACTAACAACATTAACTTTCGTCCATTTAACATAAAATATCCTTTACCATTAATTTCTTAGCAATAAAATTTTTACATAAAATAATACCTTAAATATTTGGGGTGTTACAACTCTCCCCCTCTTGGATTGTTCGCGTCCTCGCGAACCATTCTTGATGCAACGCCGGATAATATTTTATGAGCCATTCTTCGGGTTCCCATGTGCATTCGGAACCTTTTCTAAATTGCCATAATACCTTCAACAATATAACCGACTTATTTCTCAAGTGCTTAACCTTTTGATCCAAAATCTTTACCGGCTTCTCCGCATATCTTAACTTATTATCGACCTCAATTTCATTCAAAGGAACATAGGTTGAATCATCCGCCAAACACTTTCTCAATTGTGACACGTGAAACGTGTCATGTATATTACTCAATTCATCGGGTAAAGCCAAACGGTAGGCTACCTTCCCAACTTTCGCCACTATCTCAAATGGTCCCACGAACCTTGGACCCAATTTTCCCCTCTTTCTAAAACGGATGATGCCTTTCCATGGAGAAACTTTTAGCATCACTTTATCACCTACTTGAAATTCTATCGGCTTTCTCCTCTTATCAACATATGACTTTTGTCTATCTTGTGCCGCCTTCATTCTTTCACGAATTTGATCAATCATCTCGGTGGTTTGTTGCACTATTTCCGTGCTTCCCAATTCTCGTTGACCTACCTCGCCCCAACAAATCGGGGTTCTACACCTCCTTCCATACAACATCTCATATGGTGCCATTCCAATTGTAGAGTGATAACTATTGTTGTATGAAAATTCAACTAAAGGTAAGTGAGTATCCCAACTACCACCAAAATCGATAACACATGCTCTTAACATATCCTCGAGAGTTTGTATAGTCCGCTCACTTTGACCATCCGTTTGCGGGTGAAACGCGGTACTTACATGTAACTTAGTACCCATTTCCTCTTGAAATTTCCTCCAATATCGAGATGTAAATCGAGTGTCTCTATCCGAAACTATGGAAACCGGCACTCCATGCCTTGCAACAACTTCTTTCATATACAACTTAGACATTGCTTCCGATGACGAAGCTTCTCTTATTGCCAAAAATAATGCACTCTTAGTCAATCTATCAACAATAACCCAAATTGCATCGTGTTGTCTAGGGGTCTTAGGCAACTTAGTCACTAAATCCATCGTAATATGCTCCCATTTCCACACCGGTACCTCTAAAGGTTGCATTTCACCGTAGGGCATTTGATGATCGGCTTTCACTTGAAGACAAGTAAGACACTTGTGCACATACTTAACTATATCCCTCTTCATTCCCGGCCACCAATAGTCTTTCCTTAAATCTCTATACATTTTCGTAGCACCGGGGTGAATCGAATACTTAGACTTGTGAGCTAAGTCAAGGAGCTCACTTCTAACATCACTTTGCAAAGGTACCCAAATTCTCCCATATCTAAGCCTTAAACCACGAGAATCTACCACAAAATCGTCAACTTGCCCCTTGATTCTTTCTTTTCTCACGTTTTCGGGCGATAATGCTTCACCTTGTGCAACACGAATATCATCAAATATTTGAGGTGATATTACCATAGCCAAGCTTGTTATCTTAATCGGTTGATGACTTGACTTCCTACTAAGAGCATCCGCTACTACATTCGCTTTTCCGGGGTGATATAAGATCTCACAATCATAATCTTTCACCAAATCGAGACCTCTCCTTTGCCTATCGTTCAAATCCCTTTGATCAAACAAATACTTTAAGTTCTTATGATCGGTATAAATGGAAAACTTAACACCATAAAGATAATGACGCCAAATCTTTAGAGCAAAAACCACGGCCGTCAATTCTAAATCATGCGTAGGATAGCGTTTCTCGTGTTCCTTCAATTGTCGGGAAGCATAAGCTATGACCTTCCCATTTTGCATCAATACACACCCTAAGCCTTTCTTAGAAGCATCACAATAAACCGTCATGTTCTCATTCCCTTCCGGTAAAACCAATATGGGAGCTTGAACGAGCTTTTCCTTAAGGAGTTGAAACGCTTGTTCTTGCTTTTCTTCCCATCTCCATGGCACACTTTTACGAGTCAACTTGGTGAGTGGGGTGGCTATTCTAGAAAAATCTTGTATAAATCGCCGATAATACCCCGCTAAACCTAGAAAACTCCTAACCTCGGTAGGATTCGTAGGTGGTTCCCATCTCATAATTGCCTCTATCTTCACCGGGTCAACACAAATACCCTTCTTGTTAATGACATGGCCCAAAAATTGAACTTCACGAAGCCAAAACTCGCACTTAGAGAACTTAGCAAACAATCTTTCCCTTCTTAAAGTCTCTAATACTTGTCTTAAATGTACCGTATGTTCCTCTTCACTCTTAGAATATATCAAAATGTCATCAATGAACACAATTACAAACCTATCAAGCATCGGTCGACAAACTCTATTCATCAAATCCATAAACGCGGCCGGAGCATTTGTTAATCCAAACGGCATAACCACAAACTCATAATGACCATACCTTGTTCGAAAAGCTGTTTTAGGGACATCTTCTTCCCTCACCTTCAATTGATGGTAACCCGACCTCAAATCTATCTTTGAAAAGAAACTTGCACCTTGCAATTGATCAAACAAATCGTCTATCCTCGGCAACGGATACTTATTCTTAATAGTGACTTTATTCAATTCTCGATAATCAATACACATTCTCATAGTTCCATCCTTCTTTTTCACAAATAAAACCGGAGCTCCCCAAGGTGAACTACTAGGGCGTATAAAACCTTTATCTATCAAATCTTGCAATTGAGTCATCATTTCTCTCATTTCCGATGGGGCTACTCGATATGGAGCTTTGGCAATTGGCGTGGCCCCGGGTATCAAATCTATTCTAAACTCTACCTCTCGCTCGGGAGGTACACCGGGCAATTCACTTGGAAACACATCCGGAAACTCGTTAACTATTGGTACATCATCTAATTCAACAACCTTTTTCAAATCATCAACAACATGTGCCAAAAACGCACAACACCCATGAGACAAAAATCTTTTAGCCTTAGCATATGTGCATATAGGAATTGCACGCCTAGCTCGTTCCCCATAAATCCATATAACTTTTCCACTTGGTGATTGAACTAACACTATTTTCTTACGACACAAAATTATCCCCTCATTGTTACCTAGCCAATCCATGCCCACAATTACTTGAAATTCACCCATTTGCATGGGTATTAAATCAATGACAAACTTTTCATCATCCAAAATAATTTCACACCCCTTAATGATACTATACACCATCACGGTCTTATTATCCGCTATTTCAACCTCTAATGGGTGTTCTAACATACTTGGGGTCATATTAAAATGCTTACAAAAAGAATATGATACAAACGACCGCGTAGCACCGGAATCAAACAAAACATGCGCAGGTAAAGAGTTTACAATAAAGGTACCTGACACCACATTTTGGGACTCCTTCGCTTCGAGTGCGGTAATCTGATGAGCTCGGGCCCTTGGTCGGCTATCACTAGTCTTCGGTTCCGTCTTAACCTCTTTCTTAACACTACCACTAGCTAAATCCTTCTTGTATTCCGGACATTCGGCTTGAAAGTGACCTTTCTCAAAACAATAGTAACATTGCTTACCTTTCTTAGGGCATTCGGCGGCCCTATGACCCGGCCTCCCGCAAGAGTAACAATCGGTGGTACCCGCTTTACATTCACCCGTATGATTCTTACCACACCTGGTACACGACTTGGCTTCTTTCCCACCGCTTTTACCCGACACAAAACCCCCTTTTGACTTGTGCGGGGATTCGAAACCAAACTTACCCTTTTTCGGACTAACATTTTGCATTACCTTGGAGTCTTGATCTAACTTTCGCTTGAACGCCGCCTTCTTCCTAAGTTCATGTTCTCTAACAAGTGCTCGATTCATCATCTCGGCTAAAGTCTTATAAGTACTCTTATCGATAAACTCACTTATTTCGGGATTCAACTTTTCATGATAATGATCCATCATCAACTTGGGACTTGACACGAAGTCCGGACAAAAACGAGACTTATCATTAAACTCGGCATTAAACTCGGTCACCGACTTACCTCCATGCTCTATATTCATAAACTCGGATTTCAACCTACTAACCTCGGCGGGTGGAGCAAATTGGGTCATAAACATTTCACGGAACTTGTCCCATGAGAAACTCGTAGCCACGTCTCGCCCATGAGACTTAACTATAAAATTCCACCACTCGTATCCACTACCCTTCATTTGATGAGCCGCATAAATTACCTTCAAATGTTCGGGGCATTCACACAACATGAAGGTTTCTTCAATCTCATCAATCCATCTTTGACTAACAATAGGGTCAACCTTACCATGAAACTCGGGAGGATGGCAATTTGCGAAGTTCTTATATTCAAAACGGTCATCCTTTCTCTTAGGGGCTTCTACCTCTTCTTGCCTTACTCCACTTCCCCCTTCACCTCTTAAGGTAGGGTTATTAGCAACAAAAGTCTTTAACTTCTCATCTAATTGATCATTGATCAACGTCTTAATCTTCTCTAACAAAGTTGGAGTATAACGTATCAAGGCTTGCCCTATTTGCCCCGAAATGTCATTTGGCATGTTAACTTCTCCCGATTCGTTTTGAGAGTCTTCTATAGACTCCGCGGATGGGGTGCGGACGTACTCATCATCCTCATCTTGACCTCGGTTTGGTGATACAATAGCCATTTCTAAAAAAATTACATTCAACCCATTAGTTCAAATACCGATAACACCATTATTCAACAAAACCAAACCATTCGAAAGAATTCCTAACTCGATTCACCATGACTATAGTAGACGTTCATGTGTACTAAAATGAAGTAATAACAATGGCCTGTTGTTATTACACCATTTCATTACACATTAAGTCCACTATGACATCATGGCTAACGGGTATCAAACTCCTTTCATAGATCAATCATTATACTACGGGTCTAGTCGATGACTCTACCCTATGGAGCATGGCACAACTATACGACTATAACACTTATGCAAGTCCTAAACCGCTTATCCTTTCACAACAATGGTTTAAGCCTAGATAATCCCTATCGTGGATTACCCAAGTCCCTTAAACCACAGCTCTGATACCAACTTTTAACGCCTTGATTCGAGTAAAAATTTTTTTTTTTTTTTTTTTTTTTTTTTGTAAAGTTATGTCACTGGCCGGACAAGGCTTATGCCGCGGCGCGGCAAGCCTTGTCGCGGCGCGACACAACACAGGAAATTTTAGACTCCTTAACCTTGCTTCTGTTCCCAACTTCAGTTATATGCCGCGGCGCGGACCCCTTTGCCGCGGCGCGACATAACCCTAATCCGGGTGCCTGACCTGCAACATTGTATTTAAACCAACTTTTGCACGTTCCATCATTCTCAAACACATTTAAAACCACCAAATTCATACACAAACTTAAGATTCAGTTTCTAACATCGTATACCATCTAATAACAACATTTAAACATCAAACGTGTTTTCATGAAACAAAACCATCATTTGGTCCCAAATTCAATAATGACAAACATGACACTTCAAATACATGGCGTTTGATAAGCGGTAACCATAGAGCGTGATTACAAAAGGGGACTTGCAATACCACTTACGCTAATGCCAATGCTCCTCCAGCTCTTCACACGGGTTCCTTACCTTCTCGATGAACCTTAACACCTAAAACATAAAACATCATGGGGGGTAAGCTTTTACACTTAGTGAGTTATAGGAAAGTAACAAAACACAAAACATAAATCATTTGGGCATAATCAAAACACTTATCCTTCAACCCTTAGATTGCTTGCATACTTTCGGATCCGATCATTCATACCATAGGCATGACTTACTAGGCCGAACCTAGTAATCATGTCTAAGCTAAACATAGACATACTAAATATGCCTAAGCTATCATCATCTCATACATAGACACCCGAAGTGTCTAAGCTAACATGAACCATAGGCAAGATTACTAGCAATGTAATAACCTTGCCTAAGCTAAGCATCATCCATAGACACAACTATTGAGCTAACCCAATAGTTCTATCTAAGCTACGTAACTAGTGCACTTAGTCGTTACTCTCTTGCACGGATGCAATCCGAGAACACTAAGCCACTCTTGACCCGCCCATATTACCCCCTATAAACTCACCTTGCTTAATTGAATTTCCTTGGTCACTTGTAACTTCTTTTCCTTGATTAGCACCTATACATGAGCTAATCTCATTAATCACATAACTAAATCAAAATCACAACTTTCTTGAATCATTACGTCATTCATACTTACACTTACACTTTACCCCCTAATCACAACATACATTCATTCATACTTTCTAACTTTGAACTCATCTTTTCTAAAACAAGCATGTTACCAATCAAACATCACATTTTAATCATGTATATTACTAACTCATCACTTTTAGCTTTATCATGCAACTTTTCCTTTAATCCTTTCATTAAACATCAAATGTGCATAATAATTCAATTTCATTACTAACACCATTAACTTATCAAATTATCAATTTCTATAACTTATGACTATAACAAAAGTTCATACATGAGCATCCTTCATCAAAATTTCTAGCTAGAACACAAAATCATCTCATTGAGGCATTTTAACAAACACTTGGTGTGCATGACTAGAAATCTAACTAGAACATCATCATTCTCACCATAATCATGCCATAAATCTATAATGCAAGTTCATACATGTAATTACTTCCAAAATCAACAACAAATCCATACTAACTCATCCAAATGTGCACAATTTAACAAATAGCAACTTTCTTAAGCATAATCTCATCATTAGCATACAATGCAAGCAATAATTAGACACAAAATCCATACCTTGTCTTTTAGAGTTTTAAGAACCCTAATTGTGCACAATGAAGATGAAATTGGAAGATTAGAGCTTGCTAAAGTGATTAGGGTGTGTTAGATTTCACAAATTCAAGCTTGCATGAGTTAAATTTCAACAAATGATGGATCCTCCTTCTTCCCTTGCAAATGTCGACATACACAACCCAGGAGCACTCTCTGTATATTATTTTTTTGTGAATAATAATCAATTTCCAGCATTTCTAATTTCTTTTATTAAAACAACTATGGCATAATTGCAATTTCTACCCTCCCCATGTAAACTATAGTTAAGGAGGTCCTAAATCATAACCTTGCATCTTTAGTCCCTTGAAACTTAACTAACAACATTAACTTTCGTCCATTTAACATAAAATATCCTTTACCATTAATTTCTTAGCAATAAAATTTTTACATAAAATAATACCTTAAATATTTGGGGTGTTACACATGACAATCTCACTCAAATTTTGGGAAGAAATTTCTTTAACGGGTAGGTACTGTGACGACCCGGAAATTTTCGATCAAATTTAAACTTAATCTTATATGATTCCAACACGATAAGCAAAGTCTGTAATGTTGAGTCTCAAAACTTTAAACTGTGTTCATGTATTCAATTACCCTGTGACCATCCCCGACGATTCACGAGCAGTTGTGTGTAAATAAAAATGTATATATATATATATATATATATATATATATATATATATATATATATATATAAATGTGTATATATATAATATTTTAAATTAATAAATTATAATTTAATCATTTGAGTTAATAATGTAAAATAATAAAACAGAATCATTAAGTAATTATTAAAAGTGAATTTATATATAAATATATATGACTTCTAATATATTGTAAAATATATATATCTTAGAAATAATAAATAATCAATAAAAGTTATTATATGATATTAATATGTTAAATGTATTTACAAATTAAAAATATGATTTTTATACTAACATCATCAATACTAATATTAATATTAAAATCAGTGTTAGTCATATTATTATAATTTTTAATAGATAAAATATAGATAGGAAGGTTGATACATATAATTTGTATGATATTATTATTACTAATATTATTGTTATCATTGTTAACATCATTATTATGTTAGAATAAGTAATAAAATTTTGATTAAGATTATTATGATTATTAATATTATTATTTTTGTATTTACCATTAAATCATTATATTTTTATAAATTATCATATTATTATCATGAATAATGTTATTATTATTATCTTTACAACTATTATTGCCAGTATTTATTATTGATACTACTATTAGTATTATTATTATTATTATTATTATTATTATTATTATTATTATTATTATTATTAATATAAATATAATTAATATTATATAGCTGTAAAGAAGGAAAATATATATATATATATATATATATATATATATATATATATATATATATATATATATATATATATATATATATATATATATATATATATGAGTATCAGTCTAACATGTACGATCGAAGATTTTCCTGTCTCAAAATTTGTTTCCAGTCGATTTTATATAACAATACATCCAAAATCTGTTACAAGTCATAATCCAATTTACTTTTTTTTTTTGTTCTTTGTCTGCTGGATATACATTCGACACCCATACACACTTCATTATTAATCAATCTGTTCAATTGTAAACGTTTCCATTCAATTTTCTCTACTATCAATTACAATTAGCATTAACAGCTGTTAGTGAATCAAATTCAACAGAAAAGTCGAAGAACTCTGGTATTGCTCTAGTCGTTTATTTTTTTTTTAAAGCTCTAATTCAAATTTTATTGCAAAATATATAAATGTAGTTTCATTAGGAATACTTTAATTAATCTATCTACAAAGTCACTAGTATTAATTTGCAAAATCAAGAACGAATTTTGAGGTCAAAGTTTCAAAATAAAAAGTCAAAGGATTTGTTCATCTTAAAATTCGATTTCGTATTAATGTTTTCGAGTTAATTTATGATTCAGAAAGCTTCCATGGTTGATCTAGAACGTATTTCATGTAGGAATTTTCAGGTAAAATGATCTCAATATCAAAATCTAATTTTTTGTTCTTCGTGGGTTACAGCGACTGTTTTATGTTTTATAATTTTTTTTTATGAATTACACTTAATCAGTTAGTATCTATTAATAATTAAGGATGTAAAAACAATAAGTGATTCTTAAATTGTATTGATTAGTATCTCGGTCGATTTGAAGTTGGGAACATAAAGAAGAAAGTTTAAATAAATCAATAACCGGTTATAAACATTTTAAGGGATATAATTTCAAAAATATCATAGATGGCCGGATGGTGTGGGAGTGTTTTGTGTTAGCAATAGGTCTTGGGTTCGAACCCAGCTTCTGTCAACTATTTTTTTAAAGCGTTTTTGAGGTAGTTTTAATTTCAAAAATCATTATTATTATTATCATTATTAATATTATTATTGTTATTATTATTATTATTGTTATTATTATTATTATTATTATTACAACTATTATTATTATTATTATTATTATTATTATTATTATTATTATTATTATTATTATTATTATTATTATTATTATTATTATTATTTATAATACAAGTATTATGTGTCATTTTATAAAGTTATTATTATTATTATTATTATTATTATTATTATTATTATTATTATTATTATTATTATTATTATTATTATTATTATTATTATTATTATTATTATTATTATTATTATTATTATTAGTAGTAGTAGTAGTAGTAGTAGTAGTAGTAGTAGTAGTAGTAGTAGTAGTAGTAGTAGTAGTAGTAGTAGTAAATTATTAATATCAAAAACTACCTTTTTAAACTAATAAATATTTTGTACATAAAATATACTTATTACATATACTAAAATTATATTAAGATTTCACATAAATATATATATCAAACCTACTAAAATTATTTATATAAATACTTACGGATAACAAACTATCAATTTTTAAATATAACATTAAATAAGTATGTATATAAATTTGGATATATTAATATAACTATATAAATATTAAACATTTTGAATATATAAAAAAATTAAATATACAGTATATGAATTAAGGATATAATAAATAATTTTGTCCTGTTACGGTTATATGTTTTAATATATATAAACAAATGATATAGGTTCGTGAATCTGAGGTCAACCCTGCATTGTTCAATATCGTCATATGTATTTATACTACATAATACAATATTGTGAGTTTCATTTGCTCCCTTTTAAATGTTTTTGCAATATATATTTTTGGGACTGAGAATACATGCGCTGCTTTTATAAATGTTTTACGGAATAGACACAAGTAATTGAAACTAAATTCTATGGTTGGATTATCGAAATCGAATATTACCCCTTTTAGCTTGGTAGCCTAAGAATTAGGGAACATCACTGATGTGCGTAGAGGTGTATACGAAATAGTTATATTTTTACTACGAAATACTATTAAATACGATACAATTTTACACAAGTTATTTATTTATTTATAGAGTGGATATACCTAAACCATGCTACAACACTTATATGCAGTGTACCTAATCGTACAATAGTGTAGTTTTTAGTAAGTCCGGTTCGTTCCACAGGGAGCTAGCCAAGTTTAACGCTATATTTTTAAAACTATATTTATAAATATATAAATATATATATAAGTAGTATTATTATTATTATTATAAAAGGGGTTTTTTACCGTTTAATGACCGGTTTGTCGATTTTAAAACTTTAGTCGCAGTTAAAACCTAATGTAAAATATTAAAACTAAATATAACTTAATTTAAAGCGTAAAGTAAATAACGATAAATTAAAGTGCGATAAATAAAATGACGATAATGAAACAACCCAACCCGTATTCCATACGATAAATTTTTATTTTTTTATACAATACAAATTTACGCGCCAATTAAATATGTAAACCATTCCACAAGTTCCATTTAAATGTACAACAATTTAAATGTTTACCAAAGGCACAAAGGCCAGTAATTAAGTTTAATACAAGTTTGACCTACTACAATGATAGTTTATAATCCAAATGACATTCGAGCATGGTTTGGGGCTAAACTACCCAAAACGTTAGGCCACTTCAAAAGCTATCCAAAAAGCACCCCCTGTCAACACAAACGGGAGACAACTAATCCAACCGTATGCCCTTACCCTTGTCCAAGCCGGAACCTATAAAAATGGTAAACAACGAGAGGGTAAGCAATGCTTAGTGAATGCAATAGTTATACATACATATATATAACCCATCTATATAACCCATCTATTTGCAATCACAAATACCAAATACCTCGCACGAATATGTAACTCACATAGCAAGTCAATCATACCCGAAATACCAACAAGTCGTACATTAACACCAAATCTCATTAGCATATACTCAACATCATATATATATATATAATGCTAAATGATCACAACACAATATGGTTAACCATAACGCTATGGTGCTACCGGCACGTGGTTCACACCATACGCATTTGAGTCTCACTCTTTTATAGTGCTACCGGCACATGGTTCACACTTTGACGCTACCGGCACGTGGTTCACGCCTCATTTTATAGTGCTACTGGCACGTGGTTCACACTCGATGCTACCGGCATTTAGTTCACATCCTATATCCGTCACATACATGTTATGGCACTACCGGCACATGGTTCATACCATAACATTCACAAATAAACACGCCATATACATGAACGTATAATTATTCCACTCACATTGTCACAAGGATGATGATTTAGCACTTCCGAGCTTCAACGCAATGTATCTAAATCATTAAGTGCACATTCAATTTCACAACTTGTGGGATTAACCACAATACTCCCACTTGAGCATTTAATGACCCAATTTGCATTAAATGACTCAACTACTCACAACCGCCCATAAATGGCCAAGACTCGACTTTAATCACTAAGACTAGTGAATTAAAGTCTATTAACTTCAATTAACACAAAACTTAGGGTAATCCATACCCATTTTATCTAATTAGGTCAACTAGTACATTTTGACCCATTTTATAATACTTAGACTCATAATCAAGTCAAACTTACTCATTAACACTTCTTTCATAAATCTTAAAGCGCATTAGTGACTAACAACATCAGTTGACACTTACAACCTCAAATCACAAGGCCAAAACCCTAGATTGTAGCTATTAGGGTTTCATTACAACAACATAACCCAAACTCACCCGTTTTACCACCAAATGGGTCTTACAAATCTCTAGTTACCAAAACCCTAGCCATTAACCAATTAAAACTCAAAACTTAGAGTTAGAACTTACCGAGACTATCAACGTGTAGCTAGAGATGCAAGGAACAACTTTAATTCTTGCTCCAAAGATCAACCCTTAATCCTTCACTCTCAAATCTCACTTTTAATCCAAATGGGTTTTAAGTTTTGGGAGAAAAATTGGAAAGAAAAGAGAAAAGAAATTAAATTAAATGAACAAGTGGTGGAGGTTTAATGCTCCTATCAGATCTACACGTTAAATTACCAATTTGCCCCTTAAATTTATTTAATTTGAGCTAGAATTGGAGTCAGAACTGCAGAGGTGCCGCGGCGCGGCCCATTTGTCGCGGCGCGACCTAACGAAGGAAAAACAACCCCTTTTAACTTAACTTCTGATCTGGAATTGCTTTATATGTCGCGGCGCGACCCAGTTTGTCGCGGCGCGGCATTAGCCGTCACCTGGACACCTCGACAAACTTAAGCAAATTTTGGTTTTATTTAATTCGTACACTTAAATCCCGCTTCCTATATTCGCCTAACCTTCCACAATGGTCTCACAAGACTTAACGCAATCAAAACCCACGTATAAACTTGTATATGCACCCATTATCAAGTATATATATATATATATATATATATATATATATATACAATTGCGCATAATCTAGCGAGTTACAAACATACAATGATTAAGTATGTACCTTTGAATATGTACGGGAAAAACGGGATGTTACAACTCTCCCCACTTGAATCGGAGCGCGCCCTCGCGATCTAAGCCGCATGACAAGCCGGAAGATAAACCAACACAAACTCTTCGTTATCCCAAGTGAACTCGAAACCCTCACTACGACGCCATTGAACCTTAAAAGTCCTTACCTCTTTATGTCTCAATCTTTTGACTTTCTCATCAAGTATGGCAATCGGTTCCTCGATATACCCTAACTTATTATTTAGCTCAATCTCGTCTAATGGCACCCAAGATGAATCATCCACAAGACACTTACGGAGATGGGAAACATGAAATGTATTATGGATCCCCGCAAGCTCTTCGGGTAATTCCAAACGGTACGCGACTTCACCAACACGAGCTAAAACCTTAAATGGTCCAATAAATCGAGGAGCTAACTTTCCCCGTTTTCGAAATGGAATAATACCTTTCCATGGCGAAACTTTGAGCATCACCATGTCACCTTCTTGAAATTCGATCGTTCGTCTACGTTTATCGGCATAAGATTTTTGCCTATCTTGAGCTTTTTTCAAATGCTCTCGAATCACATCAATCTTGCTATTCGTCTCTAAAACCAAATCGGTACTCCCAATTTCCTTTTATCCCACTTCACCCCAACAAATAGGGGTTCGACACCTATGCCCATAAAGCATCTCATAAGGTGGCATCCCGATACTAGTATGATAACTATTATTGTACGAGAATTCCACCAAAGGCAAGTGCTCGTCCCAACTACCACCAAAATCGATAATACATGCCCGTAACATATCCTCCAAAGTGTGATTCGTACGTTCGGTTTGACCGTCTGTTTGAGGATGATACGCCATGCTCAACTTCAATTGTGTACCCATATCTTCATGAAGCTTTTCCCAAAACCGAGATGTAAAACGAGTATCTCGATCCGAAATAATAGATATAGGAACACCGTGTCGAGAGATGACTTCCTTGATAAACAACTTAGCCAAGGTCTCCGACGATATCGCTTCCTTAATGGGAAGAAACAAAGTACTCTTCGTCAGTCGATCAACTATAACCCAAATCGAATCAAATTGGGTTCTCGCCGTTAGGTAAGTTTGTGATGAAATCCATGGTAATGTGCTCCCATTTCCATTTCGGGATTTCTAACGGTTGTAACTTACCATACGGATTTTGGTGCTCGGCCTTAACTTGCAAACACGTGACGCATTGCTCAACATACTTCACAACATCACGTTTCATGCCCGGCCACCAATAATCTTTCCTTAAATCAAGATACATTTTCGTTGCGCCCGGATGAATGGAATACTTTGACTTATGTGCTTCATCAAGTAGCACTTATCGATAATCTCTCATCTTAGGCACCCACACTCTTCCTTGAAAAGACAACAAACCCCGCGAGCCCATAGTAATGAACTCCGATTGTCCCACAATTCACTCCGCATGCTTGTTGTGAACGTAAGCCTCTATTTGAATCACGCCGAGTTTTTCAAGAAAATCGTTAGTAATAATCATGCGTAACAATCCCAATCGTAACGCCGAGTGATGTCCCTTTCGACTTAACGTATCCGCGACCACATTCGCCTTGCCCGGATGATAAAGTATCTCACAATCATAGTCTTTCACCACATCCATCCACCTACGTTGACGATAATTCAAATCTCGTTGATTAAAGAGATGTTTCAAACTCTTATGATCCGAATAAATCGTACACTTGACACCATACAAGTAATGGCACCAAATTTTCAAAGCATGCACAACCACCGCCAACTCAAGATCATGAGTCGGATATCTCGTCTCGTGTTCCTTTAATTGTCGAGAGGCATAAGCAATGACTTTACCTCTTTGCATTAGAACACACCCGAGTCCATTTAACGAAGCATCACAATAAACCGTCATGTCTTCCACTCCTTCCGGCAATACTAACACCGGAGCTTGACACAACTTCTCTTTTAACAGTTTAAAAGCAATTTCTTGCTCGTTCTCCCAATTGAACCTCGCGTTCTTCCTCGTTAATTTCGTCAACGAAGAAGCGATCTTAGAAAAGTCTTGGATAAACTGACGATAATAACCGGCCAATCCGAGAAAACTTCGGATTTCCGTAGGCGTAGTCGGTTGTCTCCAACTCTTGACCGTCTCTATCTTCCCCGGATCTACTTGAATGCCGTCTTTGTTCACAATGTGACCAAGGAATTGAACCTCCCTTAGCTAAAATTCACATTTGGAGAACTTAGCATACAACTTCTCTTTTCGTAACGTCTTCAATACTTCACGCAAATGATGTTCATGCTCGTTCATACTTTTCGAGTAGACTAGTATGTCGTCAATGAACACAATCACCGACTTGTCCAACATAGGTTAGCACACTCGGTTCATAAGATCCATAAATGCCGCCGGTGCATTCGTAAGACCAAAAGGCATAACTACAAACTTAAAATGCCCATAACGTGTTCGAAAAGCCGTTTTCTCAATATCTTCCTCACGGACCCGCATTTGGTGATAGCCGGACCGTAGGTCGATCCTAGAGAAATACGTCGCACCTTGGAGTTGATCAAACAAATCGTCGATCCTAGGCAGTGGATAACGATTCTTGATTGTCGCTTTATTCAACTCCCTGTAGTCGATGCACATCCGCATACTACCATCCTTCTTTTTCACGAATAAAACCGGAGCACCCCACGGCGAAGCACTCGGTCGAATAAAACCCTTCTCAAGCAACTCTTGGGTTTGATTTAACAACTCTTGCATTTCCGTTGGTGCTAAACGATAAGGAATTTTAGCAATGGGAGTAGCTCCCGGAACCAACTCAATACTAAATTCAACTTGTCTTTCCGCCGGAACACCCGGTAACTCATCCGGAAAAACGTCTTCGAATTCACTAACTACCGGAATTTCACGAATAGGTGGTGGCTCGTCACGAGTATCAACAACATGGGCAAGAAAAGCCATGCCACCACTAACAAGAAAACATCATGCCCGCCCAAAAGAACATATCGGCACAAGTCTTCTTCGCTTTTCGCCATGAATAATTAACTCTCCCCCTCTTGGGGTCTTCACACGAAAAAACTTCTCATGGCACACGATATCGGCTCTATTACGATCGAGCCAATCCATACCAATAACGATATCAAAATCACCCAAAGTCATAGGGATGAGATCAATTTTAAAGTTTTCGGCACCAAAAACAACATCACAATTTTTACACACATCAACCACTAGCACCATCTTGCCGTCCGCTATTTCGACTTCCACCGGACGACTTAACTTAGCTAACGGTCTATCAAGTTTAGGCACAAATTTTGGAGACACAAACGACAAATTTGCACCGCTATCAAATAAAATCCTTGCCGTATTAGAGTTAACCATAAAAGTACCTGAGACAACTTCGTTGGATTGCTTAGCTTCATCATTCGTCATCAAATAGTTGCGACCCCTAGCCGTGCCCGCCGTTCTCTCCAATTTCTTAATATGATCATTATTCAACTCGGGACATTCCGGCTTCTTGTGCCCTTCCTTACCACAATTATAGCAAGTAAATTTGTTCGGGCCATTGGTACAATCACGGGCCATGTGTCCCCTTTGTTTACAATTAAAACACGTGGTCCCGAAACCCCCGGAAGCACCCTTCTTCACATTATTTAAGCTTTCAGAGCCTTTCTTGTTCTTTTTATTTGAAAAGTTCGAATGGCTCGAACCTTCAAACTTTCTCTTTGAAAAAGTGAAATCACTCTTCCTCGGAACCTCCGGTTCAAAACCCGAGCCAACTCGAATAGCTCTTCAAAAGTCTTAGCCATTCCCCGACTAATCTTACCCTTTAACTCATCGTTCAAGGTACGGTAGAAATCTTTCATTAGCTTGTGATCGTCACCAACAAATTCTGGGCAAAAATGAGTCTTTGCCAAAAAGGTAGACTTGAGAGTAACCAAGTCCATTGAACCTTGTTGCAAATGATGCAACTCGTCCCGGATTCTATCAAGGTCGGAAGAAGTTCGGTATTCTTGAAAAAATTCCTTCTTAAACTCCTCCCATGTCACGCTCATACATTGCTCTTCACCATACAAATTGATTTTATCGTCCCACCACAACTTTCCTTCTTCACGTAACATGCTAGACCCATACCTCGTCTTCTTCTCGGGAGTACATTCCGCGGTACGGAAAGCTCCCTCGATATCAGAAATTCAACAAGTACTTTTCAATCGATCCCTCACCCCATTAAACATCGGAGGTTGAGTATCCTCGAAATTTTTGTAGTGGAAGTCCCGCCTTCCACCCCCACCATTACCTTCACCTTCACCCCCTTCGCCTCGAGGATAAATGTTTCTAGCCTCTAAAGCCTCCTCTATTGCGGCTTTCATTTGATCGTTGATCATTTCGGTCACTTGTCCATCGACTGACTCTTGGAAGACCTTTCGGACATCGTCAAGAAAAACCTTCTTTAACTTTTTAAAGATGGCCTCAAACTTGGCCGTGAGTTCAACATCCTCACTCGTACCACCGTTATCATTATCTTGTCCGTTTCTCGTCTTCATTCTATAAAACGGAAAAGATTAAACAAAGAACGAAAAGACATAACATGTAAGTATATACATGTACACCACACTACTCCATCTCGCTCGACAATCGTCGTACATTACTTGTTTGACACGATTTGCACCCGTAACAATGGTAGCTAATCATTGCTATGCTAGCACATCGCATTAACTTGCTAGTACAGCGTCCATCTCGCTCGATGCTTGCTAAACACAACACAAATCAATTTGCACAAGGTTAGTTCACATAAACCAAAGCACTAACAATTCTCGATTAGACCCAAATTCCTACAAGTCCCGCATAAAGCGCTCACACAATAAAGCCCAAGTCTAGGCACCTATCTCAAGTCGCCTAAATCCCTTAGACCATGCTCTGATACCACTTGAAACAACCCAACCCGTATTCCATACGATAATTTTTTTTTTATTTTATACAATACACATTTACGCGCCAATTAAATATGTAAACCATTCCACAAGTTCCATTTAAACGTACAACAATTTAAATGTTTACCAAAGGCACAAAGGCCAGTAATTAAGTTTAATACAAGTTTGACCTACTACAATGATATTTTATAATCCAAACGACATTCGAGCATGGTTTGGGGCTAAACTACCCAAAACGTTAGGCCACTTCAAAAGCTATCCAAAAAGCACCCCCTGTCAACACAAACGGGAGACAATTAATCCAACCGTATGCCCTTACCCTTGTCCAAGCCGGAACCTATAAAAATGGTAAACAACGAGAGGGTAAGCAATGCTTAGTGAATGCAATAGTTATACATACATATATATATAACCCATCTATTTGCAATCACAAATCACAAATACCTCGCACGAATATGTAACTCACATAGCAAGTCAATCATACGTGAAATACCAACAAGTCGTACATTGACACCAAATCTCATTAGCATATACTCAAAACCATATATATATATATATATATATATATATATATATATATATATATATATATATATATATATATATATAATGCTAAACGATCACAACACAATATGGTTAACCATAACGCTATGGTGCTACCAGCACGTGGTTCACACCATACGCATTTGAGTCTCACTCTTTTATAGTGCTACCGGCACATGGTTCACACTTTAACGCTACCGGCACGTGGTTCACGCCTCATTTTATAGTGCTACCGGCACGTGGTTCACACTCGATGCTACCAGCACGTGGTTCACATCCTATATCCGTCACATACATGTTATGGCACTACCGGCACATGGTTCATACCATAACATTCACAAATAAACATGCCATATACATGAACGTATAATTATTCCACTCACCTTGTCACAAGGATGATGATTTAGCACTTCCGAGCTTCAACGCAATGTACCTAAATCATTAAGTGCACATTCAATTTCACAACTAGTGGGATTAACCACAATACTCCCACTTGAGCATTTAATGACCCAATTTGCATTAAATGACTCAACTACTCACAACCGCCCATAAATGGCCAAGACTCGACTTTAATCACTAAGACTAGTGAATTAAAGTCTATTAACTTCAATTAACACAAAACTTAGGGTAATCCATACCCATTTTATCTAATTAGGTCAACTAGTACATTTTGACCCATTTTATAATACTTAGACTCACAATCAAGTCAAACTTACTCATTAACACTTCTTTCATAAATCTTAAAGTGCATTACTGACTAACAACATCAATTGACACTTACAACCTCAAATCACAAGGCTAAAACCCTAGATTGTGGCTATTAGGGTTTCATTACAACAACATAACCCAAACTCACCCTTTTTACCACCAAATGGGTTTTACCACTGAGACTATCAACGTGTAGCTAGAGACGCAAGGAACAACTTTAATTCTTGCTCCAAAGATCAACCCTTAATCCTTCACTCTCAAATCTCACTTTTAATCCAAATGGGTTTTAAGTTTTGGGAGAGAAATTGAAAAGAAAAGAGAAAAGAAATTAAATTAAATGAACATGTGGTGGATGTTTAATGCTCCTATCAGATCTACACGTTAAATTACCAATTTGCCCCTTATATTTATTTAATTTGAGCTAGAATCAGAGTCAGAACTGCAGAGGTGCCGCAGCGCGGCCCATTTGTCGCGGCGCGACCTAACGAAGGAAAAACGACCCCTTTTAACTTAACTTCTGATCTGGAATTGCTTTATATGTCGTGGCACGACCCAGTTTATCGCGGCGCCGCATTAGCCGTCACCTGGACACCTCGAAAAACTTAAGCAAATTTTGGTTTTATTTAATTCGTACACTTAAATCCCGCTTCCTATATTCGCCTAACCTTCCACAATGGTCTCACAAGACTTAACGCTATCAAAACCCACGTATAAACTTGTATATGCACCCATTATCAAGTATGTATATATATATATATATATATATATATATATATATATATATATATATATATATATATATATATATATATATATACAATTGCGCATAATCTAGCGAGTTACAAACGTACAATGATTAAGTATGTACCTTTCAATATGTACGGGAAAAACGGGATGTTACAGATAAATAAAATTGCGATAATTAAAAAGTACGATAATTAAAATGACGATAAATAAAATTGCGATAATTAAAAAGCACGACAATTAAAATGACGATAAATAAAATGACGATAAGATATAAAATAAAGGAATTATACTTATTTAAACTTCCATAATCATGATGTTTGACGTGTTGATTTTAATTTATTACCATGGGTTAATTGTCTTTTGGCCTGGATTATTCGATATGTCCATAAGGTTTTGTCCATAATAGTTCATTAGTCATAAATATAAAGTGCGATAGTCTTCGTCAAATTATCCTTATACCCGAAGTCAAATATTCCAACTAATTGGTGATTCGAATTGTAACAAGGTCTTAATACTTTGTTTAATGAATACACCAGGTTATCGACTGTGTGTAATCCAAGGTTTTACTACTTTGTTAACAATTACACCAATTACCCTTGAGTGTAATCCACCCCTGTTTCAACAAGTCTATTGATTATTAATCCATTCCCGTGTCCGGTCAAATGAATAATTATTAGTATTTATAGATATCCCGCCCACCGTACCAGTCAAGCGTATGTGATTATATATAAATACATCAAATTATAAGTCAATATATTAAATTAACGAGGTATCATTTAGTTAATATAAAGCCCATTAATAGCCCATAGTCTAATTTCCACATGT
The DNA here is from genome assembly GCF_046630445.1 of Rutidosis leptorrhynchoides. NCBI lineage: Eukaryota > Viridiplantae > Streptophyta > Magnoliopsida > Asterales > Asteraceae > Rutidosis > Rutidosis leptorrhynchoides. The sequence continues at coordinate 283,012,533 of NC_092341.1, read as the reverse complement.
GTCGTTCTTTTATCCAAACCCCAATTATGGTCCAAAGCCCAATTACCCCGTCCTTAATATATTAGCCCAACATCACGATTACTTCAATTTAAATAAGCATAATAATAACTTAGCTATGAGACATTAATTTAAAAAGGTTGAACATAACTTACAATGATTAATAATAGCGTAGCGTTACACGGACAGAATTTCGACTTACACACTTACAACATTCGCTAACATACCCTTATTATTATTAATCTTAAATTAAAATTAAAATTATAAATTATATATATATATATATATATATATATATATATATATATATATATATATATATATATATATATATATATATATATATATATATATATATATGTATGTATGTATGTGTATATATATATATATACATATATATACATATATATATATATATATGTGAGAGAGAGAGATTGAAAATTATGTATGAAATTCGGCCAAAACAGGCGAAATTTATAGGAACTGACCCAACTTTTGGGGCCATTCGATCGCATGATTTTTGTTCTTCCAGGACATGCGATCGCATGGCCAGCTGGATCAGGCCACATGCTTTTGTTTGCTAGTTTGCCGACGATTTTAATAAATAATATAATATATATATAATTTTAAGAATTAATTATATATTATATTATATTCATGTGCATAGTTGACTTGTAATTTTCGCTCCGTTGCATCGCGCGTTAAGAGTTGACTCTGGTCCCGGTTCCAGATTTTCGAACGTCCTTTCGTACTATTTATTATCTTGTACTTTGCGTTTCGCGGCTCATACTCTTGTAACTTTTAGATGTTTCTCATCAATAATTTGAACCACTTTGATTGTACTTTGTACTTTCTAGCTTTTTGGTCATTTGCGTCTTCAATTCGTCGAATCTGTCTTTTGTCTTCACCTTTTATTATTTAAACGAATATCACTAGTAAATAGAACAATTGCAACTAAAAGGTTGTCTTTCTTGAGGGATAATGCTATGAAATATATGTTCATTTTTAGCATTATCAATCACTAATTTTGAGAATTAGTGCACCCCTAATTGACGCGAATCCTAAAGGTAGATCTACGGGAACTAACAACCCTCATTATGAAATTTGGAATGCTTTAGTACTTCAATTTTATCATGTCCGATGGGTGTCCCGGAATGATGGGGATATTCTATATGCATCTTGTTAATGTCGGTTACCAGGTGTTCACCATATGAATAATTTTTATCTCTATGAAGTTTGCGAAATGCCTGATATGAGATGTATATTTATGGAAAAATGAAATCTTGTGGTCTATTAAAATAATGGAAATGATCGTTTATGATAAACTAATGAACTCACCAACCTTTTGGTTGACACTTTAAAGCATGTTTATTCTCAGGTATGAAAGAAATCTTCCGCTGTGCATTTGCTCATTTTAGAGATTATTACTTGGAGTCGTTCGTGACATATTTTAAAAGACGTTACATTCGAGTCGTTGAGTTCATCAAGATTATTATTAAGTCAACTATAGTTGGATGTATTATGAAATGGTATGCATGTCGTCAACTTTCATTGTAAAGAAAGTTTGTCTTTTAAAAACGAATGCAATGTTTGTAAAATGTATCATATAGAGGTCAAGTACCTCGCGATGTAATCATGTGTTATTGTATTCGTCCTTATGGATTAGGACAGGTCGCTTCAGTACACTTGATGTAGACCACTCGAGAAACTACTATGCTTATAATGGAGCATAGCTGTCTTGTGTAGTAAGCTGCATTCCAGCTGTGCTGGTTCTTCATTGCTGAGACACTTGATATTCTTGAACTGCTGAGTACACATCCTGTGCTGATTGAAGAACACCGTCTACCTTGTGCTGGTAGAATGAGCAGCAAACTACACTCTACATAGCATTATCTGCTATCTATACATAAACAAACTTGTGATTGCTGCACATAACATTTTAGTGCAAATAAATTACAGTTTTGTCATAATCAAATCCTTAATTATTTTGGGGACTCAACAATCTCCCCCTATTTGATGATGACAAAACCTATGACATATGGAGAAAACACTAAAGCTAGCACCGAGGGACCTAAAGAAAAATAGGCAGTAAATTTGTCCCTTTTTAATTTTGTTTTAGGGATCTTTTGCTGAGTTATCTATATCTTATAATTTGATATGATTTTGAAGATAAACTCATTTCACTTTCATTACAGTAGAGTATATACAGTAATTACAAGAACATCATAATGAAAAATGAAATAAACAAAAGATACAATTTGAGCACTAGAGGGCTATCTATCTTTATCTTTAGCTAATTCCTCTTCAGATAGCTCCTCTTGTTTGATTTTCCAGGCTTCAGGAAACAAGAGAGGTATATCAGCAGGATCAAATACAGGGATATGAGGAGGTAGAATGACGCGATCCCTTCTTTGTGGGCCTTCACCAGTAGATTTCTTTCCTTTAGGTTTTTGAGAAAGTACTTCTTCTACGTTTACTACTGGTGCATTCCCAAATTTTGTAGCTTTGTTGAAGAGGTCTTGGAGTTCTGGCTTCAATGACTTTTTAATACCACTTTCAGCTTTACCAATGAAGTACTCCAATATATCCATCCATTCACTGAATCCTAAAGATCGTAACTCATCATAATTTATTCTTTCTTGAACATTATTCTCCCTGTTGACATTGAAAGCTCTTTTTGAGCCTCTGTGCACCTTGATGATCTTGCTGGGATTTGATCTTCTTTTCATCACTGTAACAACCCGACCCATTATACAACCAAAAACAGACCTCAAAAAAAAAAAAAAATTTCGAAGCAGGCCTGCCCAGGCAGGGTGCGCGGCGCGCACAGGGCCTGGCAGCCTACTGTCCGGATTGGTCGTTTTCACTTAAAAAAGATCTCCCACTTCCCGACATATTTAGACGAAACGCTTTTCACAACATGTTCTAATATGAAAAACTAGCACGATTCAATAATAAAATAAGTTTTACAAAATGGGGCCCACATCAGCCCGAACTACGAGTTTCATACAAAACATGAGTTTCGACCACATTAGTTTAATTTCCAAACGACATTATGAGCATGGTGTTTGGGGGTTAAACTACCCAAGTTCCGGTCAACTCCAAAAGCTATCAAATCCAAAAGCGTCCCCTAAAAATAAAGCGGAATCTCTAATCCAGCCGAATGCTCTTACCCTTGTCCACGCCGGAGCCTATAAAATGATAAACAACGAGAGGGTAAGCTAAAGCTTAGTGAATGCAATAATTATACACATACATATATAATATACCTACTTGCAAACACTCATACACATACCGCATACATGCTAGCAACACAATTAGCTTATCATCAATACGAGGCTACCAATCTCCAATACCACAAGCTAGTATAACAATCGCATAAATATATATAACTCGAACAATATAATATGCTTTCGCTGACAACACAATAACCATGATTAACCAATCGTACAAGGGAATGGTGCTCGCGAAAGGCCATCATTGTTCATAACATCCGTTAGTGTACTTAACATCTCATATCACTAAACCCTCGGGTGGCATCTTAACACCTCGATACTTCACCCTTTATTTTACTTAGAGTGGTGTCTTAACACCTCGACACTTCACTCCTAGGTGGCATCTTAACACCTCAATGCTTCACCTCTAGGTGGCATCTTAACACCTCGATACTTCACCCGCCAATTACTTAGAGTGGCACCTTAACACCTCGATGCTTCACGCGTCACGTGAAACGTGGTGCCTTAACACTTCAACACTTCACATCTCACGCTACCACAAATAAATACATTATATATCTACGCATATAATTATTCCACTCACCTTAACGATTCGGTGACAGTTTTATACTTTCGCAAGCTTCAAAGCAAAGTACCTAATATAATAAGTACTTCAATCAACACATAATCTAGTTGGACTAAATACCAACAATTCACTTATGTGTATTTAATGACTTAATGCATTAAATGCCCCATTTTCACCAAAACCGCCCTTAAGGGTCAAGACCACCATTAATCACTTAAAAGCTAGTGATTAAGGTCCAACAACACTAACTATAACATAATTAGGGTAATTCATACCCATAATCCCCAACTAGGTCAATCATTAACCCCTTTGACTCATTTAAAGTCAACACACCCATTTCGGGTCATCCACTAACCCAACTAACACCCATTTACCAATTAGCTAGGTATGCTAGTAATTAACTAACCAATTAGGACTCATAAACATCAATTACCACTTTGAAACCCTAGGTTAGTTACCATTGAGTCTTCATGACTCAATCTTACCCAAGAACACCCAAAATTATCAAATATGGGTTTTATGTTCATCACTATCCCAAACCCTAACCCTTACACAAATTTAAAACAAGGAAATCAAGATTAGAGCTTACCACTACAACCACAACGTAGCTAGTGAGTAGATGAACGACTTTAATACCCGCACTTTAGCCCGAGAATAACTTCTTCCTCTTGGATTTAAGCTTTCTCACTCAAGAAATCACACTCTCTCTCTAAAATTAAAGTGAAGAAGATAAGGTTGTTGAAAATGGAGTGAATGATACTCCACAAACTGACCTACTGGCCTTTAACTCGTCCACATGTGAAATTACCAAAATACCCATCAAAATATCTAAATAAAACAAGCAGAACCCGGCTACAGTGAAGAGTGCGCCACGCGCACCCTTATGTATGCGCTGAGCGCACTAAGCTCAGATCAGTCTGTCTTCTGTTTAGCTGCACAATCATTCCCACACTTTATGTACTCTATTTATTCTGCTGTACAATAAAGATTAGGGTCTTACAACTCTCCCCCACTTAAATCGGAGCGCGTCCTCGCGATCCAAGCCGCATGACAAGAGGGAAGGTAAACCAACACGAATTCTTCGGGCTCCCAAGTAAACTCGAAACCTTTACTACGACGCCATTGAACTTTAAAAGTTCTCACTTCTTTATTTCTCAACCTTTTGACCTTCTCATCGAGTATGGCAATCGGCTCCTCAATATATTCTAACTTATTGTTTAGCTCAATCTCATCTAACGGTACCCAAGATGAATCATCCGCATGACACTTGCGGAGATGGGAAAAATGAAATGTATTATGGATCCCCACAAGCTCTTCGGGTAATTTCAAACGATACGCGACTTCACCAACACGAGCTAAAACCTTAAATGGCCCAATAAACCGAGGAGCTAACTTTCCCCGTTTTCTAAACCGAATAATGCCTTTCCATGGCGAAACCTTAAGCATCACCATGTTACCTTCTTGAAATTCGATCATTCACCTACGTTTTTCGGCATACGACTTTTGTCTATCTTGAGCCTTTTTCAAATGATCCCGAATCATATCAATCTTTCTATTCATCTCTATAACCAAATCGGTACTCCCGATTTCTCTTTGACCCACTTCACCCCAATAAATTGGAGTTCGACACCTCCGCCCATAAAGCATCTCATAAGGTGGCATCCCAATACTAGTATGATAACTATTATTGTACGAGAATTCCACCAAAGGTAAGTGCTCATCCCAACTACCACCGAAATCAATAATACACGCCCGTAACATATCCTCCAATGTTTGATTCGTACGTTCGGTTTGACCGTCCGTTTGAGGATGATACGCCGTGCTCAATTTCAATTGTGTACCCATATCTTCATGAAACTTCTCCTAAAACCGAGATGTAAAACGGGTATCTCGATCCGAAATAATAGATATAGGAACCTCGTGTCTTGATATCACTTCCTTGATGAACAACTTTGCCAAGGTTTTCGACGATATCGCTTCCCAAATGGGAAGAAACAAAGCACTCTTCGTCAATCGATCAACTATCACCCAAATCGAATCGAATTGGGTTCTCGCCGTTTTAGGTAACTTTGTGATGAAATCCATGGTAATGTGCTCCCATTTCCACTTCGGGATATCTAACAATTGTAACTTACCATACGGCTTTTGGTGTTCGGCTTTAACTTGCAAACACGCGACACATTGTTCAACATACTTTACAACATCACGTTTCATGCCCGGCCACCAATACTCTTTCTTCAAATCAAGATACATCTTCGTCGTGCCCAGATGAATGGAATACTTTGACTTATGTGCCTCATCAAGTAGCACTCTTCGGTAATCCCCCATTCTAGGCACCCATATCCTTCCTTGAAAAGACAACAAACCGTGCGGGCCTAAAGTAATGAACTCCGTTTGCCCCACGATTCGTTCCTCATGCTTATTGTTAACAAAAGCTTCGATTTGAGTCTCGCCAAGCTTTACAAGGAAATCGTTAGTAATAATCATGCGTAACGATCCTACTCGTATCGCCGAATGTTGGCTGTTTCGACTTAATGCATCTGCGACCACGTTTGCCTTACCCAGATGATAAAGTATTTCACAATCATAGTCTTTCACCACATCTATCCATCTACGTTGACGATAATTCAAATCTCTTTGATCAAAAACATGTTTCAAACTCTTGTGATCCGAATAAATCGTACACTTGACACCATACAAATAATGGCGCCAAATTTTTAGCGCATGAACAACCGCCGCCAACTCAAGATCATGAGTCGGATATCTCGTTTCGTGTTCCTTTAATTGCCGAGAGGCATAAGTGATGACTTTACCTCTTTGCATTAGAACACAACTGATCCCATTTAAAGACACATCACAATAAACCGTCATGTCTTCTACACCTTCCGGCAAAACTAGCACCGGAGCTTGACATAACTTCTCTTTTAACAATTGAAAAGAAATCTCTTGTTCGTTTTCCCAATTAAATCTAGCGTTCTTTCTCGTCAATTTCGTCAATGGAGAAGCAATGTTAGAAAAATCTTGGATAAACCGACGATAATAACCGGCCAATCTGAGAAAACTTCAGATTTCCGTAGGCGTAGTCGGTCGTCCCCAACTCTTTACCATCTCAATCTTCCCCGGGTCTACTTGAATACCTTTTTCGTTCACAATATGGCCAAGGAATTGAACTTCCTTTAGCCAAAATTCATATTTGGAGAATTTAGCATACAACTTCTCCTTCCGCAACGTCTTTAACACACTCCGTAAATGATGTTTATGTTCCTTCATACTCTTCGAATAGACAAGTATGTCGTCAATGAACACAATTACCAACTTGTCCAACATAGGTTGGCACACTCGGTTCATAAGATCCATTTTCGAAAAGCCGTTTTCTCGATGTCTTCCTCACGGACCCGCATTTGGTGATAGCCGGACCGTAGGTTGATTTTTGAGAAATACGTTGCACCTTGGAGTTGGTCAAACAAATCATCAATCCGAGGCAATGGATAACGATTCTTGATCGTCAATTTATTCAACTCCCGATAATCGGTGCACATCCGCATACTACCGTCCTTCTTCTTCACGAACAAAATCGGAGCGCCCCATGGCGAAGCACACGGTCGGATAAAACCCTTTTCAAGTAGCTCTTGGGTTTGATTTAATAACTCTTGCATTTCCATTGGCGCTAAACGATAAGGAGTTTTAGCAATGGGAGTAGCTCCCGGAACCAACTCAATGCGAAATTCAACTTGTGTTACCGCCGGAACACCCGGTAACTCATCCGAAAAAACGTCTTCAAACTCATTTACCACCGGAATTTCACGAATGGATGGTGGCTCATCTCGAGTATCAACAACATGGGCAAGAAAAGCCATGCCACCACTAACAAGAAAACAACGTGCCCGTGCAAAAGTGCATATCGGCACAAGTCTTCTTCATTTATCACCGTGAATAATTAACTCTCCCCCACTTGGAGTCTTTAACCGAATAAACTTATCATGGCATGCAATATCGGCCCTATTATGATCGAGCCAATCCATACCAACAACGATATCAAAATCACCCAAAGTCATCGGAATGTGATCGATTTTAAAACTTTCGGCACCAAACACAACATTACAATTTTTACACACATCAACCACTAGCGTCGTCTTGCTGTGACGCCCCGTACCAAAACATCATGTACGGACCATCAACAACAGGATCATTACAAGGTTAAGTACTATATGCGTTTTCAAAAAGAGTTTGCATTCATAATTAAAAGTGATGTCAAACCAACATCGAAAGTTTTACAATCCAAAAGTATGCTTCACTAAGTAGAAGCAATAAACAAGTGTATGTGACCACAAAGGTCGTTACAAGTCATAATTCAAAAGTACAAATGTTTGAATGCAAAGTAAAGTAGTTCATGCGTTGACAACTCTAGCAGCGGGTGTCTACAGCACAAACTAGTACACGACGGAAGCAACCTCAAGCACCTGAGAAATACATGCTTAAAAATGTCAACACAAAGGTTGGTGAGCTATAGTTTAAGTATAACAGTAATGTAAGTAGGCCACGAGATTTCAGTGCTACAACGAGCGTTTCAAAAGTATGTAAAAGTATATGCTTAACTGGGCACTTGGTAACTAACTTAACGTTTAAAATACCCCCTGAAATTACACTTGGCGAGTGCGTATGTTTACGAAGTATTAAACACTCGTTGACTGCTAGTGCGACTAGCCCGAGTGGGGATGTCAAACCCTATGGATCCATATCTAAGATTCGCGTTCACCGGTTCATAAACCAATGATTAAACATTACCGAGCTAAAGGGAATGTTTCTGCCGTTATATAACCCACACATATATAAAGTTTAAGTACTCGTGCCTAGTATGTAAAACATAAAATCTGCATGTATTCTCAGTTCCCAAAATATGTTAAAGTAAAAAGGGAATGCTATAACTCACAATGATAATGTAGTCGTAAAGTCGGTTCGGAAAAGGTGTGCAAGTAATCGGTCCGAAGGTCCTCAACCTAGGGAAAATAGTACTAAGTCAGTAAATCGTCTTAATAGGTTTAAAAGTATGTAATTAAGGTCATAAGGGTCATCATCAATCATCATCAAACAAAAGGTAACAAGTAAGGTTCGTTCATGAACGAAGTTTAAAACAAAGGATGACTTGGATCAGTCACCACGGCCTCTAAACAAACCGAACAGAGGTGAGACCAGTGGCTATGGCTCCGTATATGAGTCGTTTAGGTGTGGTAAAAATTCCAGAAGCTAACTCGTCTTCGTTTGACCGTGGCGACGGTATAAGTGTGAGTAGGTCTGAAATTTCTGCACAACGTTAAAGGACCTAGTGACGATCGGAGGGCCATAAATCTTAAACCGTAACTCAGATGAAGACGAGTCTTATATGAAAAATTATCTACTCGAAAAGTTCTATCTAAAAATCAAGGTTAGAACAGTCCATGTCTACTGGTCTGTTCTAGAAACATCAGATCAGTAGGTTTAGGACAGAAACAATAAGTTTAAGTGAGTTCCGGTGGTCTTGGTGCTTGATGTTCATCATGGTTCTCATCCTTGATGCATATAGCTTCAAGTGTACAACTCATTGATGTATCTACATCATCTTAACCAAGTCCTGACCATCATAACCCTAGTGCAAGTCTAAGACATGAAGCACAACTCACTTAAGAGTTGTATGAAGTTTGATGAACCAAAGTTACATCAAAGTCTTAGATCTAACACATACATGAACTTTAAAGCTAATAACAAGTTACAAACTTGAAAGTAAACTGACTAATCAAGATCTTAAGATGTAGAACATAGTTCTTAGTTAGATCTTGAAGATCCAAGACCCAAAAGTCTAGATCAAGCATAAGTATACAAAGTTATTTTTAAAGAAAACTTATTTGTGTGTTCTTGAACTTTCAAAGTTAACTTTTAGTTCAAGATTAATGAGATCAAGGTTAACTAGTAACACTTGACCAATAATAACCAACAAACATAAAATTAAAGTGCAAGTAACTAAATAAACAAGTAAATTATTCATGGTTGTTCATACTTTAAAGATTCAAACCAAAGTTTGATCTTTAGAAAGTAAACTTTAAAGTTTACTTCATGAACTTTAAGTATGAGTTTAATCAACACATGAACTTGCAATCTTTTAAGAAAGTATATGTAGAATCATAACTAGTAAGTTATGTTCTTGAGTGTTCTTGATAAATACAAGATATTATGAAGAATCAAACTAGTAAGTTTGATCTTGTAACTAGTAAAGAACAACTAGTAATCAACACAAGTAACTAAAGATTTAACAAACAAAGAATGATGATGATGAAGAGTGATATGTCACGGTTTTACAAAGGAAAGAAAGGAAGAATGATTCAAGTTTACTTACAAGAACTAGAGAGAAAAGTGAGAGAGAATGAAGCAAGTTTGAGAGTGTTTGAAATTGTGAGAGGATGAGAGTAAACAAGTAATGAGAAATGAAACAAAAGCACTCCTAACCATGCCTAAAAGGCCACGGTTTCAGCTGCACAAAGGGAGGGGGAAGTTGTTTGTTAGATACTTGCATGTTAAAGCTAAAAAGAGTGGTTAATGGATGGCCATGCATGGGGATAAGGTGCTAACAAGATTCTAAGTCTTTTAACTAACTAGTTCAATTCAAATATGATACTTACACATGAAAGAGTGGGCTAACTAGTTCACTTAAAAGGTAGGGTGGGCTTGGAAGCCCAATAACATAAGTCCATTTACTTTAAACAAGCCCAAGTTCAATAATTCACAAGTTAAACCAATTAAAGCCCAAGTAACTAACTAATCACCATAGTTAATTAAAATGATTAATAAAACTAATCATGAATGTAAATAATATCCTAAAAATATTATTCGTGAAGTTTCGGCTATCGCAAAGACATTTCGGGCAATTAAAGTCAAGTACGTTTAGTCATGGCAACATGTAAATGTAATAACATACATTTGTTTAATCACACATATTAATAATAACAATTATTAATAAATAAACATTGGAAATTCCAGGGTTGTTACATTACCCACCTGTTAAAGAAAATTTCGTCCCGAAATTTAAGCTGAGGTAGATGGAGAAGTCGGGAAAAGGTGAGGATACTTTCGCATCATTTGATCCTCTCGTTCCCAAGTAAACTCAGGTCCTCGTTTGGCATTCCATCGTACTCGTACAATCGGAATCTTGTTACATTTCAAAGTTTTGATCTCACGATCCATAATTTCAACAGGTTCTTCCATAAAGTGGAGTTTGTCGTCAATTGTAAGTTCTTCCAGTGGTATGATAAGTTCAGGTGCAGCAAGACACTTCTTCAAGTTTGACACGTGGAAGGTAGGATGAACTGAGCTCAATTGTGCTGGTAGATCCAAACGATATGCAACGGGTCCAACACGTTCCAAGATTTCAAATGGACCAATGTATCGTGGGTTCAACTTTCCACGTTTTCCAAAACGGATCACACCTTTCCAAGGTGCAACCTTCGACATAACACGATCACCAACGTTGAATTCAAAGTCTTTACGTTTAAGATTGGCATAACTCTTTTGGCGATTACGGGCAGTCTTAAGTCTAGCTTGGATCTGAGCAATCTTCTCCGTGGTTTCGTGGACTACCTCGGGTTCGGTGATTTGATTTTCGCCTACTTTGGCCCAACAAATAGGAGATCGGCACTTGCGGCCATACAATGCTTCAAAAGGTGCAGCATTAATGCTAGAGTGATAACTGTTGTTGTACGAGAATTCGGCGAGTGGCAAATGCCTTTCCCAGGCCTTTCCAAAATCAATGACACATGCACGCAACATGTCTTCCAACGTCTGAATCGTTCGTTCACTTTGCCCGTCAGTCTGAGGATGATAAGCAGTACTCATGTTAAGACGAGTTCCTATGGCTTCTTGCAAAGAACGCCAAAATCTAGAAGCAAAACGGGGATCGCGATCGGAGATGATTGATATAGGTACACCATGTCGTGATACAACCTCCTTAATGTAAAGTTGAGCAAGCCTCTCCATTGTATCAATTTCTTTCATTGCTAAGAAATGTGTAGATTTAGTAAGGCGATCAACAATAACCCAAATGGTATCGTATCCGCCCACCGTCTTTGGCAGCTTGGTGATAAAGTCCATAGTTATCATCTCCCACTTCCATTGTGGGATTTCCGGCTGTTGAAGTAGTCCAGAAGGTCTTTGATGCTCGGCCTTAACTTTTGAGCAACTCAAAGACTTACTAACATAAGTCGCAACGTCTTTCTTAAGATTCGGCCACCAATACTGTTCTTTAAGGTCGTGGTACATCTTGCCCGCTCTAGGATGAATTGAATATCTCGATTTGTGTGCTTCATCAAGTATCAGGTTTCATAGATCTCCATAACAAGGTACCCAAATTCTTCCGGCATAACATTGGAGTCCAGACTCTCTAACCTCGAATCGAGAGACAAGTATGTTCAAATGTTCGTGAGATATGTTCTCCTCATTGAGAGCCTCATCTTGGGCTACTCTGATCTGACTATTGAGGTTCGAATGGATGGTGATGTTCAGAGCCCTAACACGAAGAGGTGCTGTAACGACCCGTCAAAATCGCTATTGACGCGACACATTAATCATTGATTCCACAGTGAGGTTTTGACCTCTATATGATACGTTTTGATAAAATATTGCATTCATTAAAATAAGTAACTTTCTAAACATAGAAAGTTATAAACATGTGGGCGAGTGCTTAGGTATAAGCAAAACCCCGAAATACATAAGTCTTTAATTTACAGGTTGACATCACAGTCCAATTATTTATTACACAACGCAGTTTTATTTTGAATGCAATAAACTTTGTACAAAGCATGAGAGACTCCATGCAGGCAACAAGCACATCACAGCGGAAGCATTCTAAGGACCTGAGAATAAAACATGCTAAAAAGTCAACACGAATGTTGGTGAGTTATAGGTTTAATTGCTCGAGTCATAAACATATATAAAGATAGACCACAAGATTTCATCAAAAGTTTATCAATAGATTCTACGTAACAGAGCACCCTGGTAACTAAACTTAACGCTATAGTGATAATTACCCCATTCGTTTTAATACACGCAAACCAACGTGTCTTAAACTCAAATAACATACGTCCGTTAAAAGGCTAGTGCTCTAGCTCGGACGGGGATGTCAAGCCCTATGGATCCATATACAATTATTCGCGCCCACCAGTCCATATCCTATGTACTGGCAGCTACTAGTTACCAAAGCTAAGGTATTTTCGGTTTAACTCAGTGTAGAATTTAGTATGTACTTGTGTCTTATCGCGTTTAAAATAAATTGCATATATTCTCAGCCCAAAAATATTTAAAGTATTTAAAAAGGGAGACTATAAACTCACAGTTCAATATTGAGACTCAATATTGTAGGCAAATTGCGTAGACGTAATGATGGTAGACGACTGTATGGTTGGCCTTGGATTCAAGAACAATACCCCGAACAATACCCAATATTTCCTTAGCTTAAAGTGGTTTAAAACCCGAATTAAAACACCCTCGAATATACTTTATTATTATTAAACTTAAATTTAAAATTATAATTATAATTTAAATATAAATTTTTATTACTGAAGAAAAAAATATGTGATAATTCGTCGAGCAAAACAGGCGTATTTATATTACTTTTCCGTTTACTGTAGCTCATGCGATCGCATGAGTTTTCAGTGTTTTTGCCATGCGATCGCATGGCCGCCTTTTCTGTTTTTGTTTGGTAGTTTGTCGACATCAAATAGTGTTACTGTAGCAAATAGTGTTTTACTGTAGCAAATAATCTGCTCAATCGGATGCTGGTTCATCAAATAGCTGGTTGTAGAACACACAGCATCTTGATCATCAGCTGGTTCAGATGAGTGAGCAGCAACAGAAGGTTGCTGATCAATATCAGTAGAATCAGTACCAGCTTGTGATCTCTCAGAACCAGCAGACCTAGGCTCATAGTGTTTTACAGCAACAAATAGTGTTACTGTAGCAAATAGTGTTTACTGTAGCAAATCACTGTAGCAAATCACTGTAGCAAAGTCGTTTTTCACTGTAGCACTGTAGCAAAATACGGTTTCACTGTAGCAAAATAGTGTTTCACTGTAGCAAATAGTGTTTCACTGTAGCAAATAGTGGTTTACTGTAGCAAATAGTGTTTTACTGTAGCAAATAGGGTTTTTACTTGTACATATATATATACATACATATAATTGTTCATGAATCGTCGAGAGTAATCAAAGGTAATTGTATATATGAAACAGTTCTAAAATTTTGAGACTCAATCTAACAGACTTTGTTTAGCGTGTTAAAATAATAAATCGTATAGAGAATTGGTTTAAATAAGTCAAAAATTTTCGGGTCATCACAGGTGTCGTCCTCTCCTTTCGGCTTAAAGCGTCAGCTACAACATTGGCCTTGCCAGGGTGATAACGGAGTTCACAGTCGTAATCGTTGAGCATCTTGATCCATCGACGCTGTCTCATATTCAGTTTCTTCTGATCAAAGATGTGCTGGAGGCTCTTGTGGTCGGTGAAGATAGTGCTCTTAGTTCCATACAAATAGTGTCTCTACAATTTGAGCGCAAAGACAACGGCTCCAAGTTCAAGATCATGAGTAGTGTAGTTTCGCTCGTGAATCTTCAATTGGCAGGAGGCATAGGCAATAACCTTTGATCGTTGCATCAGTACACAACCAAAACCACTCTTCGATGCATCACAATAAACAACAAAGTCGTCACTGCCCTCTGGTAGTGATAGGATAGGTGCAGTGGTCAACTTCTTCTTCAAAGTTTGGAATTCTAATTCGTGTGCGGGTTCCCAAATGAACTTCTTGCCCTTGTGAGTCAGCGCGGTCAAAGGACGCGCAATCAGAGAAAATCCTTCAATGAACCTTCGGTAATAACCGGCGAGACCTAGGAATTGGCGAATATGCATTGGAGTAGTGGGGGTCTCCCACTTGCTGATGGCTTCAATCTTGGTGGGATCTACTTTGATACCCTGGTCGCTCACAACATGACCCAGAAACTGAACTTCCTTCAACCAAAATTCACACTTGGAGAATTTGGCGTAAAGTTGCTCTTGTCTCAAGAGTTCAAGTACTAGCCGGAGGTGTTGCTCATGCTCTTCTTCGCTATTAGAGTAGATGAGGATATCATCTATGAAGACGATGACAAACTTGTCCAAGTAAGGCTTGCAGACACGATTCATGAGGTCCATGAACACGGCAGGTGCATTTGTCAAACCGAATGGCATCACGAGAAACTCATAATGACCATAACGGGTCCTGAATGCAGTCTTCATTACATCGCTTTCTTTCACCCTCAGCTGGTGATATCCGGATCGCAAATCGATTTTTGAGTAGACGCTCGATCGTTGTAGTTGATCAAAAAGATCGTCAATTCGTGGAAGAGGATACCGATTCTTGATAGTCAATTTGTTGAGTTCACGGTAGTCGATACACATACGGAAGGATCCATCCTTCTTCTTCACAAACAGCACGGTTGCGCCCCAAGGCGAGAAGCTTGGTTGGATAAATCCTCGATTAAGTAGTTCTTGTAGTTGACTTTGTAATTCTTGCATCTCGGAAGGTGCGAGTCTATAAGGTACGTGAGCTACAGGTGCAACTCCTAGCACTAAATCAATCTGAAACTCTAATACTCTCTGCAGTGGCAATCCAGGCAATTCCTCTGGGAAGACATCGGAAAATTTGTTCACAATTCGAACGTCGTTCACGCTCTTCACCTCAGTTTCTACCGCTTTCATATGTGCTAGGACAGCAAAATGTCCCTTCTTCATAATCTTTTGTGCTTTCACGCAATTAATGAGGTTCAACTTCGAGGTACATCTCTCTCCATAGATAACCAGTGGTTCGTCATCTCCTTGTGGTATGCGAAGTGCTTTATCTCCACAG
This sequence comes from Rutidosis leptorrhynchoides, assembly GCF_046630445.1. Lineage (NCBI taxonomy): Eukaryota > Viridiplantae > Streptophyta > Magnoliopsida > Asterales > Asteraceae > Rutidosis > Rutidosis leptorrhynchoides. The sequence goes on along the minus strand of NC_092341.1, from coordinate 282,996,837 downwards.
ATAATATCGGCCTTTATCTTGCTCAACCAATCCATACCGACGATCACGTCAAAACTTCCCAGTTTGATAGGTATCAAGTCAATTTTGAAATCTGCTCCAACTATGTTGATAATAGCTCCACGACTAATATGGTCAACCTTTTCAAGTTTACCGTTGGCGACCTCGACAAGCATACTTTCTTTTAACGGGACTAATGACCAATTAATCTTATCGCAAAAATGTCTACATACATAACTTCTATCCGCACCAGTATCAAACAAGACAGAAGCTAAAAGATTATTGATTGTGAATATACCTGTTACCAAGTCGGGGTTATCGCGTGCATCCCTTGCATTAACATTAAAAGCTCTACCACGAGGTGGCCCGCCATCTTTTCGCTTGTTTGGGCACGCATTTCTAAAATGGCCCGTCTGCCCGCATTCGTAGCACTTCTTAGGTCCATTGGTATTTGGCTTCCCATTCAAAGTGGTGACCTTGCAGTCTTTTCCGATATGCCCAGCCCGTTGACACTTCTCACAGACAACATCGCAATACCCAGTGTGGTGTTTGTAACACCTCTTGCATTGTGGTAAGGTTCCCTTGTAGTTCGGGTTAGAGTTGGTGTTGTTGTTGGGGTTGGGGTTTCCACCATTGTTGTGCCTCTTGGCGGGGGTTTGATCGTAGTTTCTCCCCCTGTTGTTGTTGTTGTTGTGGTTGTTGTGGTTGTTGTCCCATTTCCTCTTTTCGCTACTACCAGCCTCAAACTTAGCCTTCTCCGGCTCATCAACAAGAATCTGATTCATGAGGGTATGCGCCATGCGCATTGCTTCGGGAACATTCGGTGGTTTGGATGATGTGACGTTTCCTTTGATGGACTTAGGAAGTCCCCAGAAGTATCTCTCCATACGCTTGAATTCCGGTGTGACCATTGTCGGACACATAAGAGCTAGTTCCAAGAATCTCCTGTTGTAACCGTCAAGGTCGTTCCCAACGGCCTTTAAATGCATGAATTCGATTTCCATCTTCTGGATTTTGGTTCTCGGACAATACTCATCAATCATAGCCGCTTTGAATTCCTCCCATGGCGTAGCATACGCCTCATCGATACCTTTCGCTTGAGCTAACGTGTTCCACCACGTTAGCGTGCCATCAGATAGCGTGCACGAAGCAAACTTGGTCTTGTTGTCCTCCGAACAGTTGCTAACTCGGAATACTAATTCAAGTTTCTTGAACCATCTGGTGAGACCAACCGGTCCCTCGGTTCCACTGAAGTTATGCGGTTTGCAGATCTGGAATTCCTTGTAAGTACACCCATTTCGAACGGGTGGAATAACCGGTGGTGGTGGCGGTGGAGCTTGGAGGTTTCTTTCTGCTAGGGCTGCAGCGACCCGTTCGTTGAGCATGTCCTCAATCTGGGCTGCGGTAGGTGTGGTTCTTCCGTTGGCCATGGTATTCTAAACAAAAGTTTTGACTTAAGTCAAAATCCAGCATTCAATATAGTAATAATATAGCATATAGCAAAGAACATGGAATCAAAACATCTCATGTTATTAAATAACGCATCTAGGTACAAATACCACAGAATCATCGTACAGTAATGTAAATAGAACATCGTGCAAGAATTAAATAACGCAAAGTTCCATTAATGATAATAAGTTTCATACATCCGAATAAGTTCGTACAATACATGAGTAATACAATAAACTACAACTAGATTACATAACGAAATCTAAATACAAAAGTCCTACGGTGAAGGTGGGTGTAGGATGTCTAAAACCTGAGCCAACTGCTCCTCGAGCTTTGTAACCCGAGCTCGAAGAATCTCCACCTCCCTTGTCAATTCCTCGACTGTGGGAGATGGTGGGGCAGGCGGCGCTGGTAGTGCAGGTGGGGCCGGTGGAGCGAATGGTGCTGGTGCTGCCGATGGTGCGGGTGGTGCTGAAGTAGATGGTCTAGCTCCGGATGTAGACGGTATGTCCCTAGATGGGAATGGTCCGTATCTAAATCTAGGCGGTACGGTTCCAGGAATAGTCAATACGTAACAGGGAACCTTACGTATCTGTGGGTCGGCAGGGTACGGCACAAGCCGCTTACGGGCAGTAACCCTCCGACGCCGACCAAAAGCGTCAGTGAAAGCACGACCTCCATTCACCCCTGGAATAACGGTGCCATCAGGACGGTACCGCTTCTTCGGCGGGGTGGAGGGTGCCTGTATAGGTATATCAGCAGGGTCCTCGTCATCACTGGAGTCGTCTGATGATGAAGAATCGGCGGATGATGAGTCATCCGAATCGTGTGGTGGTGACACTGGTGGCTGAGCTGGTAATCCGAAGCGTCCGAAGGCGGCCAACATCTGTCTGTGTCTGCCTGGCGGAATCATGACTAAACGTCCGTCGGGAGTGCGTCGGCAAGGCGTGCGCATGTGGTTACGAAACGGCCCTTCCCCGAACTCCGCGGGGATCTCAATACCACCAATGCGGGGCTGTGACCTCGAGGGTCCGGGAGCAGACACTGGGGCAGTTGCACTAGTACAAGCTTCGGAAGTAGAAGCGCCGGGATCACTAGTGGGTGTCGGGGCCGGTGTATCGGCAGTAGCAGCAGCAGGTGGTGTGGTGGAGTCTGAGTCTGAACTGCCCAAAACGCTAGCAGGTGGTACATCCGACATCTGAACAAGGAAAAATAAATTTTCCATGTCAGTAAGTCATAAGCAAGCACGTATTAGGCCAACAGTTTAAATCATGTATAACAATAAGTAGCATGGCAATAATAACGAATCGTACAAAAGTAGCATGCAATTGAAAGCAAGTAATAGCATGCAGTAGTGAAATCATGTAGTAGCATACGGCATATAGCAGTAAAAGTAAGCAGCAGCATGCAGTAAGTTCAGCGGAAACAAGTAAACTAGCAAGTTGTAGATTAGTCCTATTAGTGAATCCTACTCGGGTCGGTCTTAGACTCACTAATGCAACCTAATTCCCTACAACCAAAGCTCTGATACCAAATGTGATGCCCCGTACCAAAACATCATGTACGGACCATCAACAACAGGATCATTACAAGGTTAAGTACTATATGCGTTTTCAAAAAGAGTTTGCATTCATAATTAAAAGTGATGTCAAACCAACATCGAAAGTTTTACAATCCAAAAGTATGCTTCACTAAGTAGAAGCAATAAACAAGTGTATGTGACCACAAAGGTCGTTACAAGTCATAATTCAAAAGTACAAATGTTTGAATGCAAAGTAAAGTAGTTCATGCGTTGACAACTCTAAGCAGCAGGTGTCTACAGCACAAACTAGTACACGGCGAAAGCAACTGTAGTGACCCGAACTTTTCCATGTTTATATATATTAATTGAGATTGATATTTACATGATTAAATGTTTCCAACATGTTAAGCAATCAAACTTGTTAAGACTTGATTAATTGAAATATGTTTCATATAGACAATTGACCACCCAAGTTGACCGGTGAATCACGAACGTTAAAACTTGTAAAAACTATATGATGACATATATATGGATATATATATATATATAGTTAACATGATACTATGATAAGTAAACATATCATTAAGTATATTAACAATGAACTATATATGTAAAAACAAGACTACTAACTTAATGATTTTTAAACGAGACATATATGTAACGATTATCGTTGTAAAGACATTTAATGTATATATATCATATTAAGAGATATTCATACATGATAATATCATGATAATATAATAATTTAAAATCTCATTTGATATTATAAACATTGGGTTAACAACATTTAACAAGATCGTTAACCTAAAGGTTTCAAAACAACACTTACATGTAACGACTAACGATGACTTAACGACTCAGTTAAAATGTATATACATGTAGTGTTTTAATATGTATTTATACACTTTTTAAAGACTTAAATAAACTTATCAAAATACTTCTACTTAACAAAAATGCTTACAATTACATCCTCGTTCAGTTTCATCAACAATTTTACTCGTATGCACCCGTATTCGTACTCGTACAATACACAGCTTTTAGATGTATGTACTATTGGTATATACACTCCAATGATCAGCTCTTAGCAGCCCATGTGAGTCACCTAACACATGTGGGAACCATCATTTGGCAACTAGCATGAAATATCTCATAAAATTACAAAAATATGAGTAATCATTCATGAAATCCAAATCAACGAAAAACTTCAATTCATCGAAGAACCCGTCGAAATAATGGACCGTGAGGTTAAAAGACTTAAGCAAAACAAGATACCAATTGTTAAGGTTCGATGGAATGCTCGTAGAGGACCCGAGTTCACCTGGGAGCGTGAAGATCAGATGAAGAAGAAATACCCGCATCTATTTCCAGAAGATTCGTCAACTCCTTCAACAGCTTAAAATTTCGGGACGAAATTTATTTAACGGGTAGGTACTGTAGTGACCCGAACTTTTCCATGTTTATATATATTAATTGAGATTGATATTTACATGATTAAATGTTTCCAACATGTTAAGCAATCAAACTTGTTAAGACTTGATTAATTGAAATATGTTTCATATAGACAATTGACCACCCAAGTTGACCGGTGATTCACGAACGTTAAAACGTGTAAAAATTATATGATGACATATATATGGATATATATATAGTTAACATGATACTATGATCAGTAAACATATCATTAAGTATATTAACAATGAACTACATAAAAATGAGACTATTAATAAGTATGTATCATAAGTAAACTTATTATAAGTAATAAGTAAACTTATTATAAGTATGTATCTCATTAGGTATTTTAACAATGAGTTATATACATAAAAATGAGACTATTAATTTAAGAAACTCGAAAACGATATATATAACGATTATCGTTATAACAACGTCTTACTAGGTACATATGAATCATATTAAGATATTGATACACTTGGTTAATTATGTTAAATGATAAGTAAATATATTATTAAGTGTATTAACAATGAAATACATATGTAAAAATAAGACTACTAACTTAATGATTTCGAAACGAGACATATATGTAACGATTATCGTTGTAACGACATTTAACTGTATATATATCATACTAAGATATATTATATATCATAATATCATGATAATATAACAATTTAACATCTCATTTGTTATAATAAACATTGAGTTAACAACATTTAACAAGATCGTTAACCTAAAGGTTTTAAAACAACACTTACATGTAACGACTAACGATGACTTAACGACTCAGTTAAAATGTATATACATGTAGTGTTTTAATATGTATTTATACACTTTTTAAAGACTTCAATACACTTATCAAAATACTTCTACTTAACAAAAATGCTTACAATTACATCCTCGTTCAGTTTCATCAACAATTCTACTCGTATGCACCCGTATTCGTACTCGTACAATACACAGCTTTTAGATGTATGTACTATTGGTATATACACTTCAATGATCAGCTCTTAGCAGCCCATGTGAGTCACCTAACACATGTGGGAACCATCATTTGGCAACTAGCATGAAATATCTCATAAAATTACAAAAATATGAGTAACCATTCATGACTTATTTACATGAAAACAAAATTACATATCCTTTATATCTAATCCATACACCAACGACCAAAAACACATACAAACACTTTCATTCTTCAATTTTCTTCATCTAATTGATCTCTCTCAAGTTCTATCTTCAAGTTCTAAGTGTTCTTCGTAAATTCTACAAGTTCTAGTTACATAAAATCAAGAATACTTTCAAGTTTGCTAGCTCACTTCCAATCTTGTAAGGTGATCATCCAACCTCAAGAAATCTTTGTTTCTTACAGTAGGTTATCATTCTAATACAAGGTAATAATCATATTCAAACTTTGGTTCAATTTCTATAACTATAACAATCTTATTTCAAGTGATGATCTTACTTGAACTTGTTTTCGTGTCATGATTCTGCTTCAAGAACTTCGAGCCATCCAAGGATCCGTTGAAGCTAGATCCATTTTTCTCTTTTCCAGTAGGTTTATCCAAGGAACTTAAGGTAGTAATGATGTTGATAACATCATTCGATTCATACATATAAAGCTATCTTATTCGAAGGTTTAAACTTGTAATCACTAGAACATAGTTTAGTTAATTCTAAACTTGTTCGCAAACAAAAGTTAATCCTTCTAACTTGACTTTTAAAATCAACTAAACACATGTTCTATATCTATATGATATGCTAACTTAATGATTTAAAACCTGGAAACACGAAAAACACCATAAAACCGGATTTACGCCGTCGTAGTAACACCACGGGCTGTTTTGGGTTAGTTAATTAAAAACTATGATAAACTTTGATTTAAAAGTTGTTATTCTGAGAAAATGATTTTTATTATGAACATGAAACTATATCCAAAAATTATGGTTAAACTCAAAGTGGAAGTATGTTTTCTAAAATGGTCATCTAGACGTCGTTCTTTCGACTGAAATGACTACCTTTACAAAAACGACTTGTAACATATTTTTCTGACTATAAACCTATACTTTTTCTGTTTAGATTCATAAAATAGAGTTCAATATGAAACCATAGCAATTTGATTCACTCAAAACGGATTTAAAATGAAGAAGTTATGGGTAAAACAAGATTGGATAATTTTTCTCATTTTAGCTACGTGAAAATTGGTAACAAATCTATTCCAACCATAACTTAATCAACTTGTATTGTATATTATGTAATCTTGAGATACCATTGACACGTATACAATGTTTCGACCTATCATGTCGACACATCTATATATATATTTCGGAACAACCATAGACACTCTATATGTGAATGTTGGAGTTAGCTATACAGGGTTGAGGTTGATTCCAAAATATATATAGTTTGAGTTGTGATCAATACTGAGATACGTAAACACTGGGTCGTGGATTGATTCAAGATAATATTTATCGATTTATTTCTGTACATCTAACTGTGGACAACTAGTTGTAGGTTACTAACGAGGACAGCTGACTTAATAAACTTAAAACATCAAAATATATTAAAAGTGTTGTAAATATATTTTGAACATACTTTGATATATATGTATATATTGTTATAGGTTCGTGAATCAACCAGTGGCCAAGTCTTACTTCCTGACGAAGTAAAAATCTGTGAAAGTGAGTTATAGTCCCACTTTTAAAATCTAATATTTTTGGGATGAGAATATACATGCAGGTTTTATAATTGATTTACAAAATAGACACAAGTACGTGAAACTACATTCTATGGTTGAATTATCGAAATCGAATATGCCCCTTTTTATTAAGTTTGGTAATCTAAGAATTAGGGAACAGACACCCTAATTGACGCGAATCCTAAAGATAGATCTATTGGGCCTAACAAACCCCATCCAAAGTATCGGATGCTTTAGTACTTCGAAATTTATATCATATCCGAAGGGTGTCCCGAAATGATGGGGATATTCTTATATATGCATCTTGTTAATGTCGGTTACTAGGTGTTCACCATATGAATGATTTTTATCTCTATGTATGGGATGTGTATTGAAATATGAAATCTTGTGGTATATTATTATGATTTGATATATATAGGTTAAACCTATAACTCACCAACATTTTTGTTGACGTTTTAAGCATGTTTATTCTCAGGTGATTATTAAGAGCTTCCGCTGTCGCATACTTAAATAAGGATGAGATTTGGAGTCCATGCTTGTATGATATTGTGTAAAAACTGCATTCAAGAAACTTATTTTGTTGTAACATATTTGTATTGTAAACCATTATGTAATGGTCGTGTGTAAACAGGATATTTTAGATTATCATTATTTGATAATCTACGTAAAGCTTTTTAAACCTTTATTGATGAAATAAAGGTTATGGTTTGTTTTAAAATGAATGCAGACTTTGAAAAACGTCTCATATAGAGGTCAAAACCTCGCAACGAAATCAATTAATATGGAACGTTTTTAATCAATAAGAACGGGACATTTCAGTTGGTATCCGAGCGTTGGTCTTAGAGAACCAGAATTTTGCATTAGTGTGTCTTATCGAGTTTGTTAGGATGCATTAGTGAGTCTGGACTTCGACCGTTTTTACTTGAAAAATGATTGCTTAACAAATTTTGTTGGAAACTATATATTTTTAACATGTGAATATTATGTGATATATTAATCTCTTAACGCGTTTGATATTATGTGATAGATGTCTACCTCTAGAACAAGTCCCATTGACTCACCTAATAATAATGAAGAGTCAAATGTAAATTGGAATGATTCGTGGACTGATTCACAAGTTCCCGAAGAGGAACCGGAAGAAGAGTCGGAACCGGAAGAAGAATCAGAACCGGAAGAAGAATCGGAACCGGATGAAAAAATAGAACCGGTGGGGGAAATAATAAAACGGTTAAGTAAAAGAAAATCCTCAACCAACCGACCAAGGTTAATTATGGTCAATGGTGTTTCCGCCAAGGAAGCAAAATATTGGGAGGATTACCAATTCTCCGATGAATCGGATTCCGACGAGAATTCCGATGATGTTATAGAAATTACCCCAACTGAATTTAAAAAGGCAAAAGAAAATAATAAGGGAAAGGGCATAAAAATAGAGAAATCTAATTCCAACCCCGATGAACTTTATATGTATCGTCAACCCCCGAAGTCCTTAAGTTGTAACAATGACCCGGGAACCTCTAAACCACCAGGTTTTTCTAAACCAATGTGGAAAACGACGGCTCGTATTAGGGGAACATCATATATCCCTAGAAACTTGGCAAAACGAACCAAAACCAAAGAAGAAGAAACAAGCGAGTCGGAATAAGATAGTTGTATTCGTGTGGTGTAATATATGTAATATAGTGTGCTTATGCTTTATGATATATGTAAAAATTGCTTGTATTAATAAGTATTTTTTTTATGAATCTAACTCTTGTCTATTTTACAGTATAAAAACACAAAATGGATAGACAACCCAATCTTTTAAGAGACCTACCCGGAGACATGATTGATGAAATCTTGTCTAGAGTCGGTCAGAATTCTTCGGCACAACTATTTAAGGCGAGATCAGTTTGTAAGACATTCGAAGAACGTTCCAAGAATGCCTTGGTTTATAAAAGGCTTTCGTTCGAAAGATGGGGGATATCACATTGGAAAATCCATAAGCTACGATGTGTTTACTTTGACGCATATATTGCGGGGAACCCAAATGTTATTTTACGCAATGGGTTAAGAAATTATTTTGACTCAATATATCCGAATATTGGACTTCGTGATTTAGAAAAAGCGGCTAACATGCAACATAAAGAAGCAAGTTATGCTTACGGATTAGTAATGTTCGCTTCTCACCAAAGTGAGAACAAGAACATCGGGCTACAACTATTAAACAAAACGTTCTCACAAGTGACGGAGTCGGTAATTGGGGTAAGAAATGAGGTTTTTAGATTTTTACGGGACTGTTGGACATTACGTAACCCTCGTCCCTTTGATGACGTTACAACACGATGTCTTATCAACGCCATAACGGTTATGTTCCACAAGACCAAGGATGGGAAGTAATCCTAGTAAAACCAGAATGCATGACTTGTTTCTGGACGTATGAATTACGTGTCTTTATTGCCTTTGCTAAACGACTTGTGTACTAGCTAGAATTATCTTCACAACCATCTTGTATCAAATTTATTGTGTGCTATATTTCATGCTATATGTAAAATAAGCGGTATTGTGAGTTTGTAAAATATTGTGTAAAAGTTTGAACGCGAAATATTATTATAATCAGTTTTTCATATAGAATTGTAGTAGTTGAATTGTATATTAGCTACTAAGTATGAACTTAACGGGTAGGTACTACCCGAATTTAAACTTATAAAACGCTAATATGAAGAAAAAGCTTTTATAAATGAGTTCATATTATGCTACAAAATACTATTAACTACTCTTAATATTCTGTATGATTAACTTGTTCCATTTGACTATTTTGAAGGAAATGGCACCGACTACTCGACACATCGTGAATATGAATGAAGAGGAATTCCGTACTTTTCTAGCTTCAAACATAGCCGCAGTACAGGCTGCGCTACATACCAACAATAACCTTGGATCTAGCAGTACAGGAAATCGTGTAGGATGCACCTACAAAGAATTCACTGCCTGCAAACCTTTGGAATTTGATGGAACCGAAGGATCGATCGGAATTGAAATGGTGGACTGAGAAGGTCGAATCGGTGTTTGCCATAAGTAAGTGTACTGAAGAGGACAAAGTGAAGTACGCTACGCATACCTTCACAGGTTCTGCATTAACATGGTGGAATACCTATCTAGAGCAAGTGGGACAAGATGATGCGTACGCACTACCGTGGTCAGCATTCAAGCACTTGATGAACGAGAAGTACCGTCCCAGAACCGAGGTCAATAAGCTCAAGACAGAACTTAGAGGGTTACGAACCCAAGGATTTGATATTACAACGTACAAAAGACTATTCATAGAATTGTGCCTATTGTGTCCGGGAGCATTCGAAGATGAGGAAGAGAAGATCGACGCGTTTGTGAAAGGATTACCGGAAAGAATCCAAGAAGATATAAGTTCACACGAGCCCGCCTCCATACAACAGGCATGTAGAGTGGCTCACAAACTAGTGAACCAGATTGAAGAAAGAATTAAAGAACAGACTGCTGAAGAGGCCAATGTGAAGCAAGTCAAAAGAAAGTGGGAGGAAAACGGTGATAAGAATCACTAATACAACAACAACAGCAATTACAACAATAATCGCAACAATTATCCCAACAATCGCAACATCAATCGCAACTACAACAAATGGCCCAACAACAACAACAACAACAACAATAACAACAACAACAACAACAACAACAACAACAACAGCAACTACAACAATCATCCCAACAATAATAATAACCGCAACAACAACAACAACAATCAGAAGCAGCTATGCCAAAGGTGTGAAAAGTATCACTCGGAGTTCTGCACCAAATTTTGCAACAAGTGTAAAAGAAATGGTCATAGCGCGGCGAAGTATGAGGTCTACGGACCAGGGGTTAATAGAACGAAAGGAACAAATGGTGTCAGAACGAGTAATGGCGGAGCAAGTAGTGTCGGAGCAAGTTATGCCAATGTAGTTTGTTATAAATGTGGAAAACCTGGCCACATTATTAGAAATTGCCCGAACCAGGAGAACACGAATGGACAAGGCCGCGGAAGAGTTTTCAATATTAATGCGGCAGAGGCACAGGAAGACCCGGAGCTTGTTACGGGTACATTTCTTATTGACAATAAATCTGCTTACGTTTTATTTGATTCGGGTGCGGATAGAAGCTATATGAGTAGAGATTTTTGTGCTAAATTAAGTTGTCCATTGACGCCTTTGGATAGTAAATTTTTACTCGAATTAGCAAATGGTAAATTAATTTCAGCAGATAATATATGTCGGAATCGAGAAATTAAACTGGTTAGCGAAACATTTAAGATTGATTTGATACCAGTAGAGTTAGGGAGTTTTAATGTGATAATCGGTATGGACTGGTTGAAAGAAGTGAAAGCAGAGATCGTTTGTTACAAAAATGCAATTCGCATTATACGAGAAAAAGGAAAACCCTTAATGGTGTACGGAGAAAAGGGCAACACGAAGCTACATCTTATTAGTAATTTGAAGGCACAAAAACTAATAAGAAAAGGTTGCTATGCTGTTCTAGCACACGTCGAGAAAGTACAAATTGAAGAAAAGAGCATCAATGATGTTCCCATTGCAAAAGAATTTCCCGATGTATTTCTGAAAGAATTACCGGGATTACCCCCACATCGATCCGTTGAATTTCAAATAGATCGTGTACCAGGAGCTGCACCAATAGCGCGTGCTCCTTACAGACTCGCACCCAGCGAGATGAAAGAACTGCAAAGCCAATTACAAGAACTTTTAGAGCATGGTTTCATTCGACCAAGCACATCACCATGGGGAGCTCCTGTTTTGTTTGTCAAGAAGAAAGATGGTACATTCAAGTTGTGTATCGACTACCGAGAGTTGAACAAACTTACCATCAAGAACCGCTACCCACTACCGAGAATCGACGACTTATTTGATCAACTACAAGGCTCGTCTGTTTATTCAAAGATTGACTTACGTTCCGGGTATCATCAAATGCGGGTGAAAGAAGATGATATTCCAAAGACTGCTTTCAGAACACGTTACGGTCATTACGAGTTTATGGTCATGCCGTTTGGTTTAACTAATGCACCAGCTGTGTTCATGGACCTTATGAACCGAGTGTGTGGACCATACCTTGACAAGTTTGTCATTGTTTTCATTGATGACATACTTATTTACTCAAAGAATGACCAAGAACACGGTGAACATTTGAGAAAGGTGTTAGAAGTATTGAGGAAGGAAGAATTGTACGCTAAGTTTTCAAAGTGTGCACTTTGGTTGGAAGAAGTTCAATTCCTCGGTCACATAGTGAACAAAGAAGGTATTAAGGTGGATCCGGCAAAGATAGAAACTGTTGAAAAGTGGGAAATCCCAAAAACTCCGAAACACATACGCCAGTTTTTAGGACTAGCTGGTTACTACAGAAGGTTCATCCAAGACTTTTCCAGAATAGCAAAACCCTTGACTGCATTAACGCATAAAGGGAAGAAATTTGAATGGAATGAGGAACAAGAGAAAGCGTTTCAGTTATTAAAGAAAAAGCTAACTACGGCACCTATATTGTCATTGCCTGAAGGGAATGATGATTTTGTGATTTATTGTGACGCATCAAAGCAAGGTCTCGGTTGTGTATTAATGCAACGAACGAAGGTGATTGCTTATGCGTCTAGACAATTGAAGATTCACGAACAAAATTATACGACGCATGATTTGGAATTAGGCGCGGTTGTTTTTGCATTAAAGACTTGGAGGCACTACTTATATGGGGTCAAAAGTATTATATATACTGACCACAAAAGTCTTCAACACATATTTAATCAGAAACAACTGAATATGAGGCAGCGTAGGTGGATTGAATTGTTGAATGATTACGACTTTGAGATTCGTTACCACCCGGGGAAGGGAAATGTGGTAGCCGATGCCTTGAGCAGGAAGGACAGAGAACCCATTCGAGTAAAATCTATGAATATAATGATTCATAATAACCTTACTACTCAAATAAAGGAGGCGCAACAAGGAGTTTTAAAAGAGGGAAATTTAAAGGATGAAATACCCAAAGGATCGAAGAAGCATCTTAATATTCGGGAAGACGGAACCCGGTATAGGGCTGAAAGGATTTGGGTACCAAAATTTGGAGATATGAGAGAAATGGTACTTAGAGAAGCTCATAAAACCAGATACTCAATACATCCTGGAACGGGGAAGATGTACAAGGATCTCAAGAAACATTTTTGGTGGCTGGGTATGAAAGCCGATGTTACTAAATACGTAGGAGAATGTTTGACGTGTTCTAAGGTTAAAGCTGAGCATCAGAAACCATCAGGTCTACTTCAACAACCCGAAATCCCGAATGGAAATGGGAAAACATTACCATGGATTTCATCACTAAATTGCCAAGGACTGCAAGTGGTTTTGATACTATTTGGGTAATAGTTGATCGTCTCACCAAATCAGCATACTTCCTGCCAATAAGAGAAGATGACAAGATGGAGAAGTTAGCACGACTGTATTTGAAGGAAGTCGTCTCCAGACATGGAATACCAATCTCTATTATCTCTGATAGGGATGGCAGATTTATTTCAAGATTCTGGCAGACATTACAGCAAGCATTAGGAACTCGTCTAGACATGAGTACTGCCTATCATCCACAAACTGATGGGCAGAGCGAAAGGACGATACAAACGCTTGAAGACATGCTACGAGCATGTGTTATTGATTTCGAAAACAGTTGGGATCGACATCTACCGTTAGCAGAATTTTCCTACAACAACAGCTACCATTCAAGCATTGAGATGGCGCCGTTTGAAGCACTTTATGGTAGAAAGTGCAGGTCTCCAATTTGTTGGAGTGAAGTGGGGGATAGACAGATTACAGGTCCGGAGATTATACAAGAAACTACCGAGAAGATCATCCAAATTCAACAACGGTTGAAAACCGCCCAAAGTCGACAAAAGAGCTACGCTGACATTAAAAGAAAAGATATAGAATTTGAAATCAGAGAGATGGTCATGCTTAAAGTTTCACCTTGGAAAGGCGTTGTTCGATTTGGTAAACGAGGGAAATTAAATCCAAGGTATATTGGACCATTCAAGATTATTGATCGTGTCGGACCAGTAGCTTACCGACTTGAGTTACCTCAACAACTCGCGGCTGTACATAACACTTTCCACGTCTCGAATTTAAAGAAATGTTTTGCTAAAGAAGATCTCACTATTCCGTTAGATGAAATCCAAATCAACGAAAAACTTCAATTCATCGAAGAACCCGTCGAAATAATGGATCGTGAGGTTAAAAGACTTAAGCAAAACAAGATACCAATTGTTAAGGTTTGATGGAATGCTCGTAGAGGACCCGAGTTCGCCTGGGAGCGTGAAGATCAGATGAAGAAGAAATACCCGCATCTATTTCCAGAAGATTCGTCAACACCTTCAACAGCTTAAAATTTCGGGACGAAATTTATTTAACGGGTAGGTACTGTAGTGACCCGAACTTTTCCATGTTTATATATATTAATTGAGATTGATATTTACATGATTAAATGTTTCCAACATGTTAAGCAATCAAACTTGTTAAGACTTGATTAATTGAAATATGTTTCATATAGACAATTGACCACCCAAGTTGACCGGTGATTCACGAACGTTAAAACTTGTAAAAACTATATGATGACATATATATGGATATATATATATAGTTAACATGATACTATGATAAGTAAACATATCATTAAGTATATTAACAATGAACTACATATGTAAAAACAAGACTACTAACTTAATGATTTTTAAACGAGACATATATGTAACGATTATCGTTGTAAAGATATTTAATGTATATATATCATATTAAGAGATATTCATACATGATAATATCATGATAATATAATAATTTAAAATCTCATTTGATATTATAAACATTGGGTTAACAACATTTAACAAGATCGTTAACCTAAAGGTTTCAAAACAACACTTACATGTAACGACTAACGATGACTTAACGACTCAGTTAAAATGTATATACATGTAGTGTTTTAATATGTATTTATACACTTTTGAAAGACTTCAATACACTTATCAAAATACTTCTACTTAACAAAAATGCTTACAATTACATCCTCGTTCAGTTTCATCAACAATTCTACTCGTATGCACCCGTATTCGTACTCGTACAATATACAGCTTTTAGATGTATGTACTATTGGTATATACACTCCAATGATCAGCTCTTAGCAGCCCATGTGAGTCACCTAACACATGTGGGAACCATCATTTGGATGCTACCATGAAATATCTCATAAAATTACAAAAATATGAGTAATCATTCATGACTTATTTACATGAAAACAAAATTACATATCCTTTATATCTAATCCATACACCAACGACCAAAAACACCTACAAACACTTTCATTCTTCAATTTTCTTCATCTAATTGATCTCTCTCAAGTTCTATCTTCAAGTTCTAAGTGTTCTTCATAAATTCTACAAGTTCTAGTTACATCAAATCAAGAATACTTTCAAGTTTGCTAGCTCACTTCCAATCTTGTACGGTGATCATCCAACCTCAAGAAATATTTGTTTCTTACAGTAGGTTATCATTCTAATATAAGGTAATAATTATATTTAAACTTTGGTTCAATTTCTATAACTATAACAATCTTATTTCAAGTGACGATCTTACTTGAACTTGTTTTCGTGTCATGATTCTGCTTCAAGAACTTCGATCCATCCAAGGATCTGTTGAAGCTAGATCCATTTTTCTCTTTTCCATTAGGTTTATCCAAGGAACTTAAGGTAGTAATGATGTTCATAACATCATTCGGTTCATACATATAAAGCTATCTTATTCGAAGGTTTAAACTTGTAATCACTAGAACATAGTTTAGTTAATTCTAAACTTGTTGGCAAACAAAAGTTAATCCTTCTAACTTGACTTTTAAAATCAACTAAACACATGTTCTATATCTATATGATATACTAACTTAATGATTTAAAATCTGGAAACACAAAAAACACCGTAAAATCGGATTTACGCCGTCGTAGTAACACCGCGGGCTGTTTTGGGTTAGTTAATTAAAAACTATGATAAACTTTGATTTAAAAGTTGTTATTCTGAGAAAATGATTTTTATTATGAACATGAAACTATATCCAAAAATTATGGTTAAACTCAAAGTGGAAGTATGTTTTCTAAAATGGTCATCTAGACGTCGTTCTTTCGACTGAAATGACTACCTTTACAAAAATGACTTGTAACATATTTTTCTGACTATAAACCTATACTTTTTCTATTTAGATTCATAAAATAGAGTTCAATATGAAACCATAGCAATTTGATTCACTCAAAACGGATTTAAAATGAAGAAGTTATGGGTAAAACAAGATTGGATAATTTTTCTCATTTTAGCTACGTGAAAATTGGTAACAAATCTATTCCAACCATAACTTAATCAACTTGTATTGTATATTATGTAATCTTGAGATACCATTGACACGTATACAATGTTTCGACCTATCATGTCGACACATCTATATATATTTCGGAATAACCATAGACACTCTATATGTGAATGTTGGAGTTAGCTATACAGGGTTGAGGTTGATTCCAAAATATATATAGTTTGAGTTGTGATCAATACTGAGATACGTAAACACTGGGTCGTGGATTGATTCAAGATAATATTTATCGATTTATTTCTGTACATCTAACTGTGGACAACTAGTTGTAGGTTACTAACGAGGACAGCTGACTTAATAAACTTAAAACATCAAAATATATTAAAAGTGTTGTAAATATATTTTGAACATACTTTAATATATATGTATATATTGTTATAGGTTCGTGAATCAACCAGTGGCCAAGTCTTACTTCCCGATGAAGTAAAAATCTGTGAAAGTGAGTTATAGTCCCACTTTTAAAATCTAATATTTTTGGGATGAGAATACATGCAGGTTTTATAAATGATTTACAAAATAGACACAAGTACGTGAAACTACATTCTATGGTTGAATTATCGAAATCGAATATGCCCCTTTTTATTAAGTCTGGTAATCTAAGAATTAGGGAACAGACACCCTAATTGACGCGAATCCTAAAGATAGATCTATTGGGCCTAACAAACCCCATCCAAAGTATCGGATGCTTTAGTACTTCGAAATTTATATCATATCCGAAGGGTGTCCCGGAATGATGGGGATATTCTTATATATGCATCTTGTTAATGTCGGTTACCAGGTGTTCACCATATGAATGATTTTTATCTCTATGTATGGGATGTGTATTGAAATATGAAATCTTGTGGTCTATTATTATGATTTGATATATATAGGTTAAACCTATAACTCACCAACATTTTTGTTGACGTTTTAAGCATGTTTATTCTCAGGTGATTATTAAGAGCTTCCGTTGTCGCATACTTAAATAAGGACGAGATTTGGAGTCCATGCTTGTATGATATTGTGTAAAAACTGCATTCAAGAAACTTATTTTGTTGTAACATATTTGTATTGTAAACCATTATGTAATGGTCGTGTGTAAACAGGATATTTTATATTATCATTATTTGATAATCTACGTAAAGCTTTTTAAACCTTTATTGATGAAATAAAGGTTATGGTTTGTTTTAAAATGAATGCAGTCTTTGAAAAACGTCTCATATAGAGGTCAAAACCTCGCAACGAAATCAATTAATATGGAACGTTTTTAATCAATAAGAACGGGACATTTCAGCAACCTCAAGCACCTGAGAAATACATGCTTAAAAATGTCAACACAAAGGTTGGTGAGCTATAGTTTAAGTATAACAGTAATGTAAGTAGGCCACGAGATTTCAGTGCTACAACGAGCGTTTCAAAAGTATGTATAAGTATATGCTTAACCGTGGGCACTTGGTAACTAACTTAACATTTAAAATACCCCCTGAAAGTACACTTGGCAAGTGCGTATGTTTACGAAGTATTAAACACTCGTTGACTGCTAGCGCGACTTGCTCGAGTGGGGATGTCAAACCCTATGGATCCATATCTAAGATTCGCGTTCACCGGTTCATAAACCAATGATTAAACGTTACCGAGCTAAAGGGAATGTTTCTGCCGTTATATAACCCACACATATATAAAGTTTAAGTACTCGTGCCTAGTATGTAAAACATAAAATCTGCATGTATTCTCAGTTAACAAAATATGTAAAGTAAAAAGGGAATGTTATAACTCACAATGATAATGTAGTCGTAAAGTCGGTTCGGAAAAGGTGTGCAAGTAATCGGTCCGAAGGTCCTCAACCTAAGGTAAATAGTACTAAGTCAGTAAATCGTCTTAATAGGTTTAAAAGTAAGTAATTAAGGTCATAAGGGTCATCATCAATCATCATCAAAGAAAAGGTAACAAGTAAGGTTCGTTCATGAACGAAGTTTAAAACAAAGGCTGACTTGGATCAGTCACCACGGCCTCTACACAAACCGAACAGAGGTGAGACAAGTGGCTATGGCTCCGTATATGAGTCGTTTAGGTGTGGTAAAAATTCCAGAATCTAACTCGTCTTCGTTTGACCGTGGCGACGGTATAAGTGCGAGTAGGTCTGAAATTTCTGCACAACTTTAAAGGACCTAGTGACGATCGGAGGGCCATAAATCCTAAACCATAACTCGGATGAAGACGAGTCTTATATGAAAAATTATCTACTCGAAAAGTTCTATCTAAAAATCAATGTTATAACAGTCCAGGTCTACTGGTCTGTTCCAGAAATATCAGATCAGTAGGTATAGGACAGAAACAGTAAGTTTAAGTGAGTTCCGGTGGTCTTGGTGCTTGATGTTCATCATGGTTCTCATCCTTGATGCATATAGCTTCAAGTGTACAACTCATTGATGTATCTACATAATCTTAACCAAGTCTTGACCATCATAACCCTAGTGCAAGTCTAAGACATGAAGCACAACTCACTTAAGAGTTGTATGAAGTTTGATGAACCAAAGTTACATCAAAGTCTTAGATCTAACACATACATGAACTTTAAAGCTAATAACAAGTTACAAACTTGAAAGTAAACTAACTAATCAAGATCTTAAGATGTAGAACATAGTTCTTAGTTAGATCTTGAAGATCCAAGACCCAAAAGTCTAGATCAAGCATAAGTATACAAAGTTATTTTTAAAGAAAACTTATTTGTGTGTTCTTGAACTTTCAAAGTTAACTTTTAGTTCAAGATTAATGAGATCAAGGTTAACTAGTAACACTTGACCAATAATAACCAACAAACATAAAATTAAAGTGCAAGTAACTAAATAAACAAGTAAATTATTCATGGTTGTTCATACTTTAAAGATTCAAACCAAAGTTTGATCTTTAGAAAGTAAACTTTAAAGTTTACTTCATGAACTTCAAGTATGAGTTTAATCAACACATGAACTTGCAATCTTTTAAGAAAGTATATGTAGAATCATAACTAGTAAGTTATGTTCTTGAGTGTTCTTGATAAATACAAGATATTATGAAGAATCAAACTAGTAAGTTTGATCTTGTAACTAGTAAAGAACAACTAGTAATCAACACAAGTAACTAAAGATTTAACAAACAAAGAATGATGATGATGAAGAGTGATATGTCACGGTTTTACAAAGGAAAGAAAGGAAGAATGATTCAAGTTTACTTACAAGAACTAGAGAGAAAAGTGAGAGAGAATGAAGCAAGTTTGAGAGTGTTTGAAATTGTGAGAGAATGAGAGTAAACAAGTAATGAGAAATGAAACAAAAGCACTCCTAACCATGCCTAAAAGGCCACGGTTTCAGCTGCACAAAGGGAGGGGGAAGTTGTTTGTTGGATACTTGCATGTTAAAGCTAAAAAGAGTGGTTAATGGATGGCCATGCATGGGGATAAGGTGCTAACAAGATTCTAAGTCTTTTAACTAACTAGTTCAATTCAAATATGATACTTACACATGAAAGAGTGGGCTAACTAGTTCACTTAAAAGGTAGGGTGGGCTTGGAAGCCCAATAACATAAGTCCATTTACTTTAAACAAGCCCAAGTTCAATAATTCACAAGTTAAACCAATTAAAGCCCAAGTAACTAACTAATCACCATAGTTAATTAAAATGATTAATAAAACTAATCATGAATGTAAATAATATCCTAAAAATATTATTCGTGAAGTTTCGGGTGTCGCAAAGACGTTTCGGGCAATTAAAGTCAAGTACGTTTAGTCATGGCAACATGTAAATGTAATAACATACATTTGTTTAATCACACATATTAATAATAACAATTATTAATAAATAAACGTTGGAAATTCCAGGGTTGTTACACTTGCCATCCGCTATTTCAACTTCTACCGGACTACTTAACTTAACTAGCGGTTTATTTAACTTAGGCACAAATCTTGGAGACAAAAACGACAAATTAGCACCACTATCAAAAAGTATCCGTGCCGGACTAGAGTTAACCATAAAAGTACCTGAGACAACTTCGTTAGATTGCTTGGCTTCATCATTCGTCATCAAATAGTTGCGACCCCTAGCCGTACCCGCCGCCTTCTCTAGACGCTTAACATTATCGTTTCGCAAATCGGGACACTCCGGCTTCTTATGCCCTTCTTTACCGCAATTAAAACAAGTGAGCTTTTTTTCGGAAGATGGTTTCGGACAATCACGAACCATATGACCCGCTTGCCCACAATTGTAGCACGTATAAGAAAAACCACCGAAAGCGCCCTTCTTCACGCTATTGACACTTTCGGAACCCTTCTTGTTCTTGTTCTTCTTGTTTGAAAAGTTAGAATGACTAGAACCTTCAAACTTCCTTTTAGAAAAAGTGAAATCACTTTTCCTTGGAACCTCCGGCTTAAAACCCCGAGCCAACTCAAATAACTCGTCAAAAGACTTAGCCGCTCCTCGACTAATCTTACCCTTGAACTCATCATTCATGGTACGGTAGAAATCTTTCATTAGCTTGTGATCGTCACCAACATATTCCGGACAAAAACGAGTCTTTGCCAAGAAGGTAGACTTGAGAGTAACCAAGTCCATTAAACCTTGTTGCAAATTGTGCAACTCGTCCCGGATTCTATCTAGATCGAAAGAAGTTCGGTATTCTTTAAAAAATTCCTTCTTAAACTCTTCCCACGTCAAACTCATACATTGCTCCTCACCATATAAGTTGATTTTATCATCCCACCACAACTTAGCTTCTTCCCACAACATACTAGAACCGTACATTGCTTTCTTCTCGGGAGGACACTCCGCAGTACGGAAAGCTCCCTCGATATTGGAGATCCAACATATACTTTTTAACGGATCTCGCACCCCATTAAACATCGGGGGTTGAGCATCCTTGAAATTTTTGTAATGGAAGTCCCGCCTTCCATTCCCACCGTTACCATCACCCCCTTCACCACGAGGATGAATGTTTCTAGCTTCTAATGCCTCCTCGATCGTGGCATTCATTCGCTCATTTATCATTTCGGTTACTTTCCCATCAACCAACTCTTGGAAAACCTTTCGAACATCGTCAAGAAAATCCTTTTTTAGCCTTTTAAAGATAGCCTCAACCTTGGCCGTGAGTTCAACGTCCTCACTCGTACTTCCGTCATTGGTGTCGCGTCCATTTCTCATCTTCATTCTATAAAACGAAGTAAATTAAGAAACAAAACGAAAGGACTTAACACATATGTATATACATATACACCACACTATCCCATCTTGCTCAACAATCATCGTACATCGCTTGTTTGACACGATTTGAACCCGTAACAATGGTAGCTAATAATTGTTACGCGATCACGTTGCATTAATTCGCTAGTACGACGTCTATCTCGCTTGATGATTGCTAAAACAACACAAACAATTAGTGTAAGGTTAATTCACATAAACACTAGCACTAGCAATTCCCGTTCTGACCCAAAGTCCTACAAGTCCCGCATAAAGCGCACACACAATAAAGTCTAAGTCTAGGCACCAATCTCAAGTCGCCTAAATCCCTTAGACCATGCTCTGATACCACTTGTAACAACCCGACCCATTATACAATCAAAAACAGACCTCAAAAAAAAAATTTCGAAGCAGGCCTGCCCAGGCAGGGTGCGCGACGCGCAACCCTTCCTGTGCGCGGCGCGCACAGGGCCTGGCAGCCTGCTGTCCGGATTGGTCGTTTTCACTTAAAAAGATCTCCCACTTCCTGATATATTTAGACGAAATGCTTTTCACAACATGTTCTAATATGAAAAACTAGCACGATTCAATAATAAAATAAGTTTTACAAAATGGGGCCCACATCGGCCCGAACTACGAGTTTCATACAAAACATGAGTTTCGACCACATTAGTTTAATTTCCAAACGATATTATGAGCATGGTGTTTGGGGGTTAAACTACCCAAGTTCCGATCAACTCCAAAAGCTATCAAATCCAAAAGCGTCCCCTAACAAATAAAGCGGGATCTCTAATCTAGCCGAATGCCCTTACCCTTGTCCACGCTGGAGCGTATAAAAAGATAAACAACGAGAGGGTAAGCTAAAGCTTAGTGAATGTAATAATTATACACATACATATATAATATACCTACTTGCAAACACTCATACACATACCGCATACATGCTAGCAACACAATTAGCTTATCATCAATACGAGGCTACCAACCTCCAATACCACAAGCTAGCATAACAATCGCATAAATATATATTACTCGAACAATATAATATGCTTTCGCTTACAACACAATAACCATGGTTAACCAATCGTACAAGGGAATGGCACTCGCGAAAGGCCATCGGTGTTCATAACATCTGTTAGTGTACTTAATACCTCATATTACTAAACCCTCGGGTGGCATCTTAACACCTCGATACTTCACCCTTTATTTTACTTAGAGTGGTGTCTTAACACCTCAACACTTCACTCCTAGGTGGCATCTTAACACCTCGATGCTTCACCTCTAGGTGGCATCTTAACACCTCGATACTTCACCCGCCAATTACTTAGAGTGGCACCTTAACACCTCGATGCTTCACTCGTCACGTGAAACGTGGTGCCTTAACACTTCGACACTTCACATCTCACGCTACCATAAATAAATACATTATATATCTACGCATATAATTATTCCACTCACCTTAACGATTCGGTGACGGTTTTATACTTCCTCAAGCTTCAAAGCAAAGTACCTAATATAATAAGTACTTCAATCAACACATAATCTAGTTGGACTAAATACGAACAATTCACTTATGTGCATTTAATGACTTAATGCATTAAATGCCCCATTTTCACCAAAACCGCCCTTAAGGGTCAAGACCACCATTAATCACTTAAAAGCTAGTGATTAAGGTCCAACAACACTAACTATAACATAATTAGGGTAATTCATACCCATAATCCCCAACTAGGTCAATCATTAACCCCTTTGACTCATTTAAAGTCAACACACCCATTTCGGGTCATCCACTAACCCAACTAACACCCATTTACCAATTAGCTAGGTGTGCTAGTAATTAACTAACCAATTAGGACTCATAAACATCAATTACCACTTTGAAACCCTAGGTTAGTTACCATTGAGTCTTCATGACTCAATCTTACCCAAGAACACCCAAAATCATCAAATATGGGCTTTATGTTCATCACTATCCCAAATCCTAACCTTACACAAATTTAAAACAAGTAAATCAAGATTAGAGCTTACTACTACAACCACAACGTAGCTAGTGAGTAGATGAACAACTTTAATACCTGCACTTTGGCCTGAGAACAACTTCTTTCTCTTGGATTTAAGCTTTCTCACTTAAGAAATCACACTCTCTCTCTCAAATTAAAGTAAAGAAGATAAGGTTGTTAAAAATGGAGTAAATGATACTCCACAAACTGACCTACTGGCCTTTAAGTTGTCCACAAGTGAAATTACCAAAATACCCATCAAAATATCTGAATAAAACTAGCAGAACCCGGCTACAGTGAAGAGTGCGACACGCGCACCCTTATGTGTGCGCTGAGCGCACTAACTCAGATCAGTCTGTCTTCTGTTTAGCTGCACAATCATTCCCACACTTTATGTACTCTATTTATTCTGCTGTACAATGAAGACTAGGGTCTTACAATCACATCACCATACCTGCTCCTATAATAATGATCAGATAGTTCTATGGTTCGGGCAGTTTCTATAGGAGCAATAGCAGGTGCTTTCTCAGCAGCTTCTAGTTCATCAAGGGCCTTATCCTGTTCCTTGACAATGGCTTTAGCTAATTTGAGGGACTCAGCCTCTAGCTTTCTATCAGCAGCCAATTTGTCTTCTATCTCCTGAAGCCTTACCCTCTCAGCGAGTTCAGCATCAGCAGCCTCCCTTCTTTGCATTTTAGCTTCTAAGCCCAACAGATAGTCATTGGTAGTAATTTTCAGGGAATTTGTTGTTTCAATCATCTTTCTACCCTCTTCAGTTCTAAGGGCAGCACGATACTCCCTTAGATCCATACCCAGCTAGCGAGCCTCTTGAAATTGAGCTTTCTCCTCATCAGTAGAGCGCCTTTGACCACTGTTATTTAAGTATATACCAATTTCAATGCCATAAGTCAAGGCAGTGATGTAGAGTGGCTGATCAAGAGGATGATGCAGCAATCTAACTTGGCGTATCCTTTCATTAATAGCTGCTTGTCTTTGCTCAAGCAATTCTGGTACAGTGATCTCTAGCCTGTAAGCATCTCTTTCATCTGAATTCATTCTAAATAGATCTGGCTCACCACTGGCAATTGAATCATCTTCCCAAGTTCTGTGTTTATCATGACGTTTTGGGGAAGATGGAGGATACATGATTGATTTACATATGCCAGATGAACTCACTGGAAACTGATTAACACGATTATCCTGTGTTTTGTTAAAATAAGTGAGGGTCCGGGGAGAGATAGGTGATTGAACAAATAAGTGATCTCCACTACCCCAGACTGTAAAGTCAGCAGGATTAACCGTATCATCATCTTGATTAGCACCCAGCACATCCACCTTTGTTGGCTCTTCAACACTTATTTCACCCAGCAGCACACTACTGGCTGGGTCTTTATTCAAAGCACTCCTTGCTGTGTCTTCAGTACCATCTGATTGATTAGTATCAGCTGGTACAACTGCCACAGTATCTTCATCAGCTGCCTCAAATAGGGGTCCTTTTCTTAGGGGTTGGTTATCCCTAGGAGCAGATTTCACCCTTTGTTTTTAAATTGGCTTGGGTTCAGCTGATGGTTCTTGTGTTGATACTGGTTCTTGTGGTGGCAGATAGGGAACAATAGCAAGATGCCCCCTGAACATCAACATCTGCTGGATGTTGTTGTGTAACTGGCTGAATAGATGATACTGGTCAAGAAGATGAGCTGGTTTCTAATATTGCATCTAGCCATTTTATAAATACATCAGCTCTAACTCCTCTTGACTTAGTAGAAGCTAAATAATCTTTCATCTCTTCAAGATTCATCTTCTTTATTCTATCTGCTCGCTCAGCATATAACTTGGCTTTCTTTTTATCATACTTGATCATGAACTTAGCATTTCTTTTCAGTGTAGCCCTTTTATATTCTTCAATGCTGATTAGATCATCATCAATTTCACGCTTATCAGGAGTGAGGGTTCGCCTACGCTCCATTTTAAGTCTTTTTAGAGCAGCATAGGCCCCAAACTTAGCGTTGAAAGCAGCATCTAATTCCTGCTGTCTCTTCTGATGTCTCTCCATTTTTCTTTTTAATTTACGTTCAATGGTTTGAGAGACAACAAAAGATTCAGCAACAGCCAATTCAGAAACGTCACTGGGCTTACTACCAGAACCAATATCATCCACTGATGTGGCAGACACACTGGGTTGAGATTCATCAGCTACCTGTACACCAGCTTCAGTATGAGCGTTGCTGGGCTTAGTGCCAGTACTATCACCACCATCATCACCATCTCTCCTTTGCTGTTTAAGAGCCTTTTCATGCTCATGCTCCTCCTCAGATTGTTTTCTCTTTTTGGACTTCTTTCTAGACTTCTTCTCCCCCTTTTTTTCATCAGCAGGGGCGGAAGGGTGAGCAGGGGAGACCTGTGCATCAAGGTCACTATCTGACTGAGGAACAGAGAAAGCAAAATTGTTCCAGTCAGCATCAGCAGGAGAAAGATGGGCACCAGGATCTATGCCATATTGTCTTAGGCAGAGGTTGGAAGTTCGAACTTCATTTCTAGCAACACCCATGGCCATATTTTAGACATCAGCCCTAACACCAGCTTGAAAATCAGCCATGCATTGCATTACCTCCACCATTTGAACATAAGCTGAGGCAGGAATCATAGTAGCCATTTGCTGTTCCTGCGAATCCAATATCTCTTCTAACACCCTATTTTCTTCATTAAGGAAAAGAATTCTGCGATTAGCAGCATCCAAATCAGCTTGAAGACGGGAAATATCCTCAGTATACTCATTGTGAGAGATGATTCGCCTCTTTAAATCCTCCTCCTCTTCATGTTGTTTGACAATGGCTTCCACCGCAAGATTTGCAAAGGCACACACTTGTTTGAGCTTGTTTTCAATAGAAGTAGTGGTAACCTCCCCAGCTATATGTACTGCTTCAGACACTCTATCAACAATAGCAGAACGAATGGTGTTTTGTAGATCCGGTGTGACTTCAGCTAATGTCTTATAGACAGCCAAAGTGGAGATGGCAGCCACCTCATCAGCATTAAACTTAGTATAGCTGGTTGAGGGGCGATCACTAGCAGCTAACACAGGAGTACCTCCGTGGGGTGGTGGAGATGGAAGGTCAGAGTCTGACTCGTCACCATGATCACCATTATTTTTACCTTCACCCGAAGGTTTTGAACCACTGGTATCCTTATCAGCATCATTATCTGCATCATCAGTGAGATCTACTGGTTTATCATTGGAGCCAAGCACATTATCATGAATGACTGGCTTTCCCTTACCAGTACCTTTATCAGCATCAACATCAGATGAAGAAGATGATGATGAAGAAGCTGATGAATCAGAAGGTACTGGCGAATCAGGAAGTTGTTGCATGATATATTTACCAGTGGTGGGATCTCTGATAAATTTGAGAGGCCTCCATGTACCAGGCCATGGAGAAGCATCTGGAGCCATACCAAAATAGTGATAGTATGGCTGCTCATTGATCTATTCTAAAGTGGCTAGCCTCTCATATACCTCCTCTCTTGCTGGTCGATCAAGCTGAGATAGTATTTCAGTCAGCTCTTCCCTAGGTAGTTTACTCACTGACACCAGAGCACTTTGGGGATCAATAGTCAGCTGATCTACCAGCAAGGCAACTCTGGGAGTGATGGATGCTCCCCTATAGATGAAGTTAGGTACAACTTCATCAGGATCTGGTACCTGGCACACATATGGCTGCTACTCAGCAGAAGCAGTAGCCGGAGATGAATCAGTAGTGGCAGTAGCAGAGGTACCAGCATCCATAATGGGTTCCGTGGAACCAGTAGCAGCAGTAGGTGACTGTGCAGTAGGTGAAGAAGCATCATCTGCAGCACCTCTAAAGAAAGTATCCGGTGTTGAATCAGAAACCTGTAGATTACCAGCGGGATCCACAGTAATAAATTGTCTCGATTAAAGATCAGAAACACCCGGAATACTAATAGAACCAGCATCATCAATATCAAGAACCTCCTTAACAATATTACCAATGACCTTTTCAAATGCAGGAGGAGGTTCCATTATCATCTCCTCAACCACTACAGAATCAGTGGTTGAAGCAGCAATGCCAGAGACAGTAGGAGGAGTAGCAGATATATCAGTAGTAGCTACCTCCTCATTAATAGTAAGATCAGTGGAACCAGTAACCACATTGTCTCCAGTAGAGCCAACAGCAGTAGAGACAACAGCACTAGTGTCAGCACCACCAGTAGGCAAATCAGTAGCACCAACACCAGTAGCAGAAGCAGAGAGCACATCAGTAGAAATATTAACATCCTTTTCTTGCTCCCCCTCTGCCTATTCATCTACCCTACTAAGAACTGAAACAAAAGAACATTTTATGTTAACAACTGTAGAACCAAATAAATTTGACTCAACAATTGCATCTGTTGTTGGTCTCTAGGACAGACTGGTGGTTTAGTCAGCCCTTTGAGTGAGACAGAGTTAGGTGTCTGTAAGTGCAGTTGTGACTCTGCTGACTCATTGGCAACACATGTTGTGACGCCCCGTACAAAATCATCGTGTACGGTACATCAACAACAGGATCATTACAAGGTCAAACACTATATGCTGTTTGAAAACCAGTTTTGCATTCATGAACATATAACGTTTTACAAAAGATGAATAGGAAACATTAACATGAGTACATGATACTAAGGTCATTACAAAGCTATTGTTTTGAAAATAACATAAGTTGGGAATGCAAAGTAAAAGTTTCATGCTTGAGACATCTCTAAGTAATGCAGCGGAAGTCTAACACAGCAAGTCTGTAACAGCAAGTCTATACACCGAGACTAGAATAGCAAGGCTAACAGCAGAAGCAACAACGTCTAAACACCTGAGAAATACATGCTTAAAAAGTCAACACGAATGTTGGTGATTGTTTGTATTCAGTAATGTAATGTAGGCCACGAGATTTCAGTGCTTCAAACAAGCGTTTCAAATCAGTAATTCAAATCAGTATGATAAAGTATATGTATAACCGTGGGCACTCGGTAACTAACTTAACGTTTATACCCCCTGAAAGTACACTTGGCAAGTGCGTATGTCTACGAAGTATTAAACACTCGTTAAATGCTAGCGCGACTAGCCCGAGTGGGGATGTCAAACCCTATGGATCCATAT
Source organism: Rutidosis leptorrhynchoides (assembly GCF_046630445.1). NCBI lineage: Eukaryota > Viridiplantae > Streptophyta > Magnoliopsida > Asterales > Asteraceae > Rutidosis > Rutidosis leptorrhynchoides. Next base: position 282,967,961 of record NC_092341.1, on the reverse strand, counting down.
CTAAGATTCGCGTTCATGGTTCAAAAACCAATGATTAAACGTTACCGAGCTAAAGGGAATGTTTATGCCGTTGTATAACCCACACATATATAAGTTTAAGTACTCGTGCCTAGTATGTAAAACATAAAATCCGTATGTATTCTCAGTTCCCAAAATAAGTTAAAGTAAAAAGGGAATGCTATAACTCACAGTGATAAAAGCGGTAAAGTCGGTAATGAAAGTACGCAAGTAGTAAGTCGGTCCGAAAGGTCGTCAACAAGCAATACTAGAAAGGGAAGAAAGAAAGAACAAGTGTGTGTGAAAACCAAATGAGCAAGTGATTTGAATGAGAGGTAAATGGCTAGTATTTATAAGCAAGGAATTTGACAAGGATTGATGACATGGACAAGGGCTAGTATTTATAAGCAAGGAATTTGACAAGGATTGATGACATGGACAAGGGCTAGTATTTATAAGCAAGGAATTTGACAAGGATTGATGACATGGACAAGGGCTAGTATTTATAAGCAAGGAATTTGACAAGGATTGATGACATGGAAAAGGGCTAGTATTTATAAGCAAGGAATTTGACAAGGATTGATGACATGGACAAGGGCTAATTAATTGGGTCACTAGCTAGAGTAGGGTGGGCTTGAGCACAACAAGGTAGAAAGTCCAACAAGACTAACTATTGTGCATAATTAAATTACTACGCGTAATTAAGCATCCAAAAACCCAGGTAATTATTATTATAAAATAATAATTAATATTTTGCAGTCATAATATTCCGATTACGACAAAAGTTAAACGTGCGCGCAGTTCGCGGTTTATTCGAAACGTCAAATAACACTAACGGTTATAAAGGCTTCCAAAGATCAAGTTATGTATCCTATGTACTCTAAGGTACGTTTTAACATATAAATGGAAGTAACCCACGTAAATCAAGTTTCCAGAGTATAAAGTAACACAGTACGCACAAATACGCAGTTTCGCAAAAATACAAGGCACAAAAGCAAGTCGAAAAAGCCGGGTCGTTACATTACCCACCTGTTAATGGAAATTTCGTCCCGAAATTTGAGGAGTGACACAAAAAAAAATGGTACCGTATTTAAATAAGAAGTAGCGTATCAAAGTTCTGAAAGATTCGTGGGCTAAAAAGTGAGCTATTTACCTTGAAAGGTACGCGGGCGTATAAAAGTAAGAATAGGTATATGCTATTAATTAAGTCTTATAGGAGATCAACAAATTGATTTTGTTTCTGGTTAACATGAGTATGTTGTCTGAATATATCCACAAAAGGAAAGATGATGTTTTTAGCCTTACAGGCATCTTTAGTAAGCTGGATGCATGAAATACATCATGAATGTTACTAAACTCATCTAAAACATTGAGCGCTTATGTCGCAATACAAAGCTGACAGGTAGGATGGAAAACATGGTGATCATAACCATGCGATTTGATGTCTGGATAGTGTTAGCCACGGATTTTACTAACCCCTTGATTTCGAAAAGAGACCATAGGCATAAAGAACTCGATATTTAAGAAAGTTTCATTTGACTATATGAATTGAAACTTTTGCTGAGAGTGAATAATCGGACTTATATGCAATGCAAGCCATAATTATCTATAGTGCCTTCAGGACGGTCTGAACGAACAATGAAGGATATCACCCAGTTTACCATACTGCAGGTGAACTTATCCTTAGATGGAATGAAAGAACAGTTCCATAATGTAACTTTATCCTTTCAGTTACATGTTGAAGTTAGGGTTAACATTAACTAGAACAACATATAGTTGCAACCAACGAAGAAAGGAATGTGTAGAGTAACCATATCCGTATTACAGATGTTTTAAGCAGTCCCCTCCAAGAGGATAACAAGATTCATAGATTCCTAAAGTATGTTACTTTACATTTCCGAAAGAGAATCGCACGAAAGGTGTGATCTTTGAACCAGGGTGAACTCTTCGAGCGGTTTGTTCTGAATTTATCCTTATACTTAAGGAGATGCGCGGACAAGAAGATACGTGGACCCTTGGTCGTAAAGAACGATTTACTCTAAGTGAAAAGAATCTCAAAACGATTCCTTGTACCTCAACCTACTAATTCATAGAGATGATTTTTACGAGGATGTTGCGATTAGCCGTGAAATATTGAGAATAGAAACCCACCTAGTGCCCTTCCTACAATGGGGTGACCATTGAGTGTACCTCAGAAAACTGATTTATCGGCCCGCGATTTTGCCATGTTTAACCTTAAAAGGAACATTTTTCGAGTACAAAGACTTCCTAACAAATTTTTTTTTTATAAATCTGCCACCCAAAGTGGCTCAAGCGTTTTTAACAAGGATTTTAATAGTAAGCTTCATCCCTAACGGAGGGAGAGAAGAAGTGTGATCCCTACATGGTGTAGTCTAATACGGAAACCTTTAATAAAATCAATCGAGGAAGTTTTGAAAAACCTTTAAACGTTTGATGCGACAACATAAATGGAACGAAGTTCTTGATAAATTTAGAAGTATGTATAACAAGTACCATTTGCACAAAATTATTTGACTTAAAACAACTCAATAAAGGAGCGATTTTTAATCATCTTGAAAGTATAACTTAGTATGTACTAACCCAAAATAAGTAAGGGTAAATTTATACATATATGATTTTATAAATCGCGTAAGTGATAGAAAAGTTTTTAGTACTTTCATTTGTCCATAAATATCGTGAGGACCGCACAAATAAGCAACGTGTAAATCAACGTGTAAAAATTTTGATAAACATAGTTTTTCGTATTTCAGAGGTTACGAGTTGAAAAAGGTCGAGTGAAAAATCTTTGAATCATCGGTTGACATGTTACTAGATAATGAAAACTAATGAATTAAATGTAGTTTTGATGATTATCCGAACTTAAGTCTTTGGCCCAAAAATGTTTATGTCCGAAGCCGTTGCTAAAAAGTGAGGTATGAAGGATAGAGCATGAGGATGAGAAGTTAATCGCTTCTTGACTTTGCAGAATGCCACACAGGTTATGGCTAATATTAAAGTCGGAATACTAATGATGTTAATATCGCTAGATGAGAATTTCCTTGGAATAGGTCAGGACTTTGAGTTATGTAAGATAGAGCATCGCTCCGACAGATGTGAAGAATAAGATCCCTGGGGTAACGCAGTAATTTTGAATGGTTTAAGTGTTTGTGGATGCCCGAAGGCTCTGCATGACGTGGTAGTAAGTGCCTTCATCACATACATACACATGAATCTCTTAGTTTCGACAGTTGTCTGTCTTCATGATGACTTGGATACGAATAAGCAACGAAAAATTTTATATTGACAAGCAACGAAAATTTTATAGAATTCATTTAAGGTGACGATGTAAGAAAAGAAATTAAGTTCTTAGCAAACTAGGGTTATGTACAACACGTACCATTCAAGGTAAAATATTCTTTGAATAAAAGATTTGATTTGTAAAAGTGAAAGTAAAATTTCATATGTATTTGTCAAAAAGAAGTAATTATTTACTTTATTTAATATAACGTATACGATTTTAAAAATTTGTACGAATGGCAAATAAAATAAATTTATTTTTATTAAGTTTTGAGAGGATCGCACAGTAAAATAGTGTAAGTAAAATTTTGGCAAATAAAATTTTCATATTTCGGAGGTTACAAGTTGAAAAAAGATTGATGAGAATCGAGTAAAAGACTTTTGAAAATCTCGGGTGATATTTGAGCAAAAATGTTACGAGGTAATGAAAACTGTTGAATTTTAATGTGGTTGATGACTATTAGTAGGGCATAAGTCCTTCGACCAAAAATGCTTAAGTATAAAGTTGTTGCTTATAAGTGAGAAACGAAAGGGAGAGTATGAGGACAGGGATTAACTACCCATTGATTTTGGAAATTCCGAACTGGTATGACTAATATCGAAGTAAGAAGGGTGATGGTGTGATTATCATTGATTAAGAATTCTCTCGGAATAAGTTAGGATTCAGTGTCGCATAAGAATGAGTATCAAATACGATTCTTGGGTAGTATAGTATTTGAATTGCTGAAGTGACGGGATACAATTTCCTTTATGTATCGTTGTTCATTGTATCGGTTTCTTTCATGGCTAGAAAGTGAGCAGATTTGGTGAGGCGATCAACGATAACCCCGATAGTGTCATAACTACCGACTGTTTTCGGTAGTTTCAGAATGAAATCCATCGTCATCCCTTCCCATTTCCATTGTGGGATCTCGGGTTGTTGAAGTAATCCAGATGGCTTTTGGCTCACCATTCTCGCGAGGTATACGAATAATCTTCTTACTTTAAATAACTTTCGCTTTCGTCCTTGAAAGTCAGTCCGTTCCAACTATTTCCTCAAAGCTTTCTAACTCGATGAGTATTAGGTTAATTTTAAGGTCCATTCCAACCAAATCTTATTATACTGCCGTGAAAATTTTTATCAACCTTCTCGAATAACATCTGCTTGTGCGCAGGTAACTAATCCTTTCCAACTACTACTATAAAACTTCCAAGTTTTGTTGGCATGAGGTCATCTCCAAATGACCCACCTGTTAATTTTTAAGGTACTATCTTAAATTACTCCTCTATCTCTGCCAACTTACCATTAGCTTGTCCTATAGAATACTTAACTCTCATGATTGTTAATGGCTTATTAGTTATCACACTAGGATTCTTAGATATAAGGTTTCTATCACTCTAGTAATAAACAATTCCGAGACGATAAATCGTTGTGAAGAAATGTACCCTAACTAAAATCAGGATCCATGCGAGTCTCCATAGCTGAGATAACGATTGCTCTATCGTATGTGAGTCCAAAGTTTTTTTTTTTCCTATTTGAGAACTTTTTCCTTAAGTATCCAGGGTGTCTATATCTATAACAAATTTTCGGGTTATCAATTCTGCAGTCCAGGCCCTTCTCGTACAGTATCTAGACTAAGTAGTTATTCCTGCCTTTATCAGACCATAATGCGTATACTCAAGTGGTTCCTACCAAAATTTCCTTTGAATCGCTTCATATTCCTTATGTAGTAACATTGGGACTTCTGCATAATTCACTTCAATATAATTACGCTGGCCTGGCATCATTATATTGTACTAAATCGTACGTTCATTCCAATATCACTCCATATGGTCAATGTAACGTGATCACTTACAGTTCTACTCAATTTCATCCAATGGTGCTTTATCTATGCTATCTCAAAACAAAATCTACATAATTAATCTCACGGTTTCTCGGTGTGGGTGCGTAAGTTCCGTAGGTCATGCACCAATGCCTAAATGTCCTGAAATTTCTTCAAAATGTTCAGGTTCAGGTAACATCATTAGGTTCCTTTCTAGAAATTCAATCTGGGTCTCGCGTCGAGTTGTATGTGTAGCAAGTAGTAGTACGATATGTCTTGAGGCGACTCCCAAGTCTTTGGGTATGGTTGAGCATCAGTAGAAGGCACTCTGACCTTGTGAAAGGAGATGTCCTCTCGACTTCCCCAATGCCTAAGAGTGTTAAGGTACTAAATTCAGAAATGTCGTCAGATCGTCGAGCAGTGGTGAAGAACGAAAGAGATAAGTGACGGTCATGAAAGCGTACGAGATACGATCCATCTTGCAGGAACTGAACAACCTTCGAATGTTCACACGTCGTACATGGCTATTTAGAGTGAGCTCGGGGTGCGGTTACTCCGATAAATCCTCCAATATCTCCTCCTCCGAGGATCGACTTTAGTGGGCGTGTAATCCGAGGGGTACTCCTCCTAGATTGCGTGAAGAATCGTTTCGATCCCTGGAACGGTGGAACAGTAGTAACAGGTGGATTACAATACTAATCCTTAGGGTTAGACGTGTGGAAAATGGGTTCAGAAGAACATCTGAACTAGGAAAGGTAAGTTTTTCCAAGTCGGTGAAGCGAATAGCAGGCATGAAGCAAACACGTAATCAGGCACTACAGCAACCTAGCTCGTTTACAGCAGTATATAGCATGGCAATATTAATAGTACTAAACAGAAGTAACATGCAATCGAAAGCAGATAGTAACATGCAGTAGCTAGAATAAGCAAAAGCATGCAGCGAGTTTACATAGCAGTAAAAGGAAACGGTAGCATGCAGCAAGTTCATACGGTAGTAAAAGTAAGCAATGGCATGCAGTAGTAGTAAGCAGTAACATGTAGTAATATAGCACAGTAGCATGCAGCAGGTTCTGCAGAAACAAGTAAACTAGCAAGTTGTAGATTAGTCCTATTAGTGAATCCTACTTGGGTCGGTCCTAGACTCACTAATGCAACCTAATTCCCTACAACCAATGCTCTGATACCAACTGTGACGCCCCGTACAAAATCATCGTGTACGGTACATCAACAACAGGATCATTACAAGGTCAAACACTATATGCTGTTTGAAAACCAGTTTTGCATTCATGAACATATAACGTTTTACAAAAGATGAATAGGAAACATTAACATGAGTACATGATACTAAGGTCATTACAAAGCTATTGTTTTGAAAATAACATAAGTTGGGAATGCAAAGTAAAAGTTTCATGCTTGAGACATCTCTAAGTAATGCAGCGGAAGTCTAACACAGCAAGTCTGTAACAGCAAGTCTATACACCGAGACTAGAATAGCAAGGCTAACAGCAGAAGCAACAACGTCTAAACACCTGAGAAATACATGCTTAAAAAGTCAACACGAATGTTGGTGAGCTATAGTTTGTTTGTATTCAGTAATGTAATGTAGGCCACGAGATTTCAGTGCTTCAAACAAGCGTTTCAAATCAGTAATTCAAATCAGTATGATAAAGTATATGTATAACCGTGGGCACTCGGTAACTAACTTAACGTTTATACCCCCTGAAAGTACACTTGGCAAGTGCGTATGTATACGAAGTATTAAACACTCGTTAAATGCTAGCGCGACTAGCCCGAGTGGGGATGTCAAACCCTATGGATCCATATCTAAGATTCGCGTTCATGGTTCAAAAACCAATGATTAAACGTTACCGAGCTAAAGGGAATGTTTATGCCGTTGTATAACCCACACATATATAAGTTTAAGTACTCGTGCCTAGTATGTAAAACATAAAATCCGTATGTATTCTCAGTTCCCAAAATAAGTTAAAGTAAAAAGGGAATGCTATAACTCACAGTGATAAAAGCGGTAAAGTCGGTAATGAAAGTACGCAAGTAGTAAGTCGGTCCGAAAGGTCGTCAACAAGCAATACTAGAAAGGGAAGAAAGAAAGAACAAGTGTGTGTGAAAACCAAATGAGCAAGTGATTTGAATGAGAGGTAAATGGCTAGTATTTATAAGCAAGGAATTTGACAAGGATTGATGACATGGACAAGGGCTAGTATTTATAAGCAAGGAATTTGACAAGGATTGATGACATGGACAAGGGCTAGTATTTATAAGCAAGGAATTTGACAAGGATTGATGACATGGACAAGGGCTAGTATTTATAAGCAAGGAATTTGACAAGGATTGATGACATGGAAAAGGGCTAGTATTTATAAGCAAGGAATTTGACAAGGATTGATGACATCGACAAGGGCTAATTAATTGGGTCACTAGCTAGAGTAGGGTGGGCTTGAGCCCAACAAGGTAGAAAGTCCAACAAGACTAACTATTGTGCATAATTAAATTACTACGCGTAATTAAGCATCCAAAAACCCAGGTAATTATTATTATAAAATAATAATTAATATTTCGCAGTCATAATATTCCGATTACGACAAAAGTTAAACGTGCGCGCAGTTCGCGGTTTATTCGAAACGTCAAATAACACTAACGGTTATAAAGGCTTCCAAAGATCAAGTTATGTATCCTATGTACTCTAAGGTACGTTTTAACATATAAATGGAAGTAACCCACGTAAATCAAGTTTCCAGAGTATAAAGTAACACAGTACGCACAAATACGCAGTTTCGTAAAAATACAAGGCACAAAAGCAAGTCGAAAAAGCCGGGTCGTTACACATGTTGACCCAGATAGTGTAAGAGTTCTGGCTGGTAATGATGTATGAGTGAGACTCTTATCATGATCCAAGTAACATATAGTCTGTGCAAAATCCTGAGCTGGTTCAACGATGAGGACGCAGCTCAAGTCTGCTTTGGGGGTCAGTTATGTGCTCTGCTGGTTGTACTGTCAGCAGAGGATATTGCATTAAGTGCAATTTAGAAAAATGTGGAAGTGTCTGGTTAGAAGAGTATGGGTTGCTACTCTTCTTAACACTAGTTTTAAAACCAGACAGCTTGGGAGCCAAGGTTATACCTTTAACTCCACTTTCATTTTTCTAGTCAGCAGTTAAAATGTTTTCAATTAAGTTAGAATGTTCTGCTGTTTGGTCTAGAAACGCACCAGGTTCCATAGCCACATCCTTTGCAGGAGCAGCAGTTGAGACTGGTGCAATCTCCCCTGTAGTTTGCTTGGATCCAGCCTTTGCACGTTTGAATTTGCCTGTTACCAAAAAATAGATGAGCAACGGATTCCAATACTAGAATTAGGTAGTCAGTATATAAGACTATGGCTGTTATTTATTATCAGAGAGCACTAGATTCTAATACAATTACTGCTTTACCAGTATGTGAGATGGTGGCTGTTCTAGTTGAGGTATGCTTTACCAGTATGCTTTACCAGCGGGCTTATGCTGAGGACCCCCCCCCCCCCCTTAGCTGGTGCAGAACCAGAGGCAATCGATTGGTTAGCTCCACCCCGAGCAGCAAGATACTCGAGCATGCCTGGTGTTAAACCAGTATATGGAGCAGCAGGTGCATCTTTTGGCATACCCCCTTGTTTTAGAGGCAGGTCGTATGATTGATCAGCAATCTACTGGTAAGTTTCACCCAGCTCATTTTCAAAAACAAGACTTGAGAATCGTGGAAAGGGAATCAAATGTGTTCTTTTAGGTGCTTGCACCATCTCCCTTAGCCTCAAATAAATTTCCCCGGCATAATCAATGTTTCTGTTGAACAACAAACCATGACCAATTTTAAGCTCAAAATCTGAGCACTGGTCAAAACTTCCTGATTTCTGGCTGATGCACTGGGTCAGCAGCCCAAAGAAGTAGTACCAAAGAGGTGGCATATGCTTCCTCAAAGGTGTATGAGCAATTGGTTGAGAAAACCCAATGATTTCTAGCACCTCCCTTCTGAATACATCGCTGATTGGTGAATCGACAAATGGTCCATCTGGTAATTGAAGGGCACGACGGATGGCCTCAACGGTGATGGAGCAAGTTAGGGTTTCGGTCATCATGCCACGAATACATGGAACATTCTGGGGAGTTGTGGCAGTGGTGGCAGTATACCAAAATCGTGCCAAGCAGGCAGCATATAAGCGTGAAGGTACACCGATGATAGCTCTAGCCAGAGGGGATTGCCGGATGTAGTCGATTAGCGTTTCATAACCCATATTGGCTTTTGATTTGGGAATGGAGAGGGAATGAGCATCATTGCCTCTTGATAGGCGAATAGTCGTGTGTTCAGGTGCATTAGCAGCCCTAACCAGAGCTGGGTGGAGATTGAATAGTGGTCCTTGAGCAACCTGTTCCTCCGATGCTGGTTGTGGTTGTTGATCAGGTTGTTGTGTTGATTGTTGTTGCTGATGTTGTTCCTCTCGCTGGTTTTCAACATGTGATGATTGTGGTTGGTCTGCCATTGATGATATGTAAAGATGAAGATATGATGTTGCGAGAGTTGGAAGATTGGAAGATTTTGAGAGAAAAGAGTGTGTGATTTTGAATAATGAATAACCGAAGGTTATTATGGAAGATAAAACACTCTTTTATCCGTTCTGATTAGGTGAAAGAGTGCAGGAGAGAGAAAATGGCAACTGTCATCTGCAGGCGCGTGGGTAGATGTGACAGACTGGTACACTTTCGAGGGGACACAGACTGTTGACATGACGTATATACGGCTTGAACACTCATACCTCCCATTCATCATTAAATGCAGCAGGTTTTAATTCAAAATTGATTTAAAGACCACAAAATAAGTTTTGTATTAAATACAAAATACTTTGTTACATTTAATATGTCATAAATTTAATTTAAATCATTGGGAGTAAATGAGTTTCAGTTTTAAGGAATCATATAATTTTGTGAGCTATTTATTATTTTATTTAAAACATTTTGAGTAACCAAAGTATAAAAGACCTTGTTGTACTGAGTGTTTGACATGTAGGCAGTAAATTAATAAATGTGACTTACTGGTTTGCCCTACATGTTGTAGAGCCAGCACACCAACAAAATTGTCTTTTATTTAAAGTTCAAGCATACCCAGCTCAGAGATGAGATAGTTAAAACGTTTCTCATCTAAAGGCTTCGTGAATAGATCTGCTAACTGCTGGTCTTTTGAAATAAAATGTAGCTCCACATCTCCTTTTTGACCATGATCCCTTATGAAATGATATCGAATGTCAATGTGCTTCGTCCTTGAATGCATCACAGGATTGTTGGTGATTGCAATTTCACTTGTGTTGTCACAGTAGATTGGAGTCTTTGTAACATGAACACCATAGTCCTTCAGCTGGCTTTGCATCCATAGTACTTGAGCAGTACAACTACCAGCAGAAACGTATTCTGCCTCAGCAGTAGATGTGGACACAGTATTTTGGTTTTTGCTCGTCCAGCTGACTAGCCTACCACCCAGTAACTGGCAACCACCAGTAGTACTTTTCCTGTCTATTTTACACCCTGCAAAGTCAGCATCTGAATACCCAATTAGCTCAAAATCCTGGTCTTTGGGATACCAAAGACCACGTTTAGCAGTATCTTTCAGATACCTAAATATCCTTTTTACTTCTAGCAAGTGTGACTCTTTAGGATCACCTTGATATCTGGCACAGAGACATGTGGCAAATATAATATCTGGTCTACTGGCTGTAAGATAAAGTAGGGATCCAATCATACCTCTATATTCAGTGATATTGACTGGTTCACCATTGGGATCAGCATCTATTTTAATAGATGCTGCCATTAGGGTCCCTATGTCTTTTAAACAGGTCAGACCAAATTTCTTTAACATATCTTTGATATATTTATCCTGACTTATAAAAATTCCATCATCAAGTTGTTTAATTTGCAATCCCAAAAAGTATTACAAATCTCTTTGTAAGCTCATTTCATATGTCTTTGACATAAGTTTTGAAAAATCTTGACAATGTTTCTCATTTTTAGATCCATAAATAATATCATCCACATATATCTGTACCAGCAAGAGATCACCATCTGTCTCTTTTGAGAACAGAGTGGTATCAATTGTTCCAACTTTAAAATCTATACCAGTGAGATACACATGAAGTGTCTCATACCATGCTCTTGGAGCCTGTTTGAGGCCATAAAGAGCTTTGTCTAGCTTGTAGACATGGTCTGGATATTTACTGCTTACAAAACCAGGAGGCTGTTTGACATAAACTTTTTCTTGCAGCTTCCCATTTAGAAATGCAGATTTAACATCCATCTGGAATACCCTAAAGTTCATCTTAGCAGCATATGCCAAGAACAATCTGATAGCTTCCATCCTAGAAACTAGAGCATATGTCTCTCCATAATCCAATCCTTCTTCCTGTTTGAATCCTTGAGCTACCAATCTAGCTTTGTTTCTGATCACAATCCTATCTTCATCCATCTTGTTCTTGAAAACCCACTTGGTACCAATGATCTTCTTAGTTTCATCATCGGGTTTAGGTACCAATGTCCAAACCTTATTCCTATCAAACTGGGAGATCTCTTCTTGCATAGCTCCTGCCCAGCTTGGATCTTTGATTGCTTCATCAGGACATGTAGGTTCAATGGTAGACACAAAATTTACATGCATACAAAAATTGCTGGTTGCATGTCTTCTTATTTTAATACCACTAGCCAGATTACCAATAACTTGCTCAATTGGATGCTCTTTTGTCTATCTAGTGTTATGAATATGTGAGCTTATTGTGGAACACACAGCATCTTGATCATCAATTGTTTCAAAGGTATGAGCAGCAGTTGGAGACAGCTATTCATTATTAATGTAACCAGTACCAGCTTGTGATCCTTCAGAACCAGTAGACCTATGCTCAAGTTGTAGAACTTCAGTAGAGCCAGTAGGTCCACTTGGTTTAGACACAGATGGAACAGAGTGTTTCATCTCATCATCAGAGAACCCAGCAACATGGATTGGTGAGGGATTTGCAGCTGGTTCTTCATCATCATCAAGAGCTTGCTGAGTAGGCTCTTCAAACAATAGCTCTTCATCTTCTTGACTGGGAGATGAAGCTGGGGCAGTTTCATCAAATGTAACATTAATTGATTCTTCAAAACAACTCTTTCTTTTATTGAAAACCCTATATGCCTTTGACATGTTGGAATATCCTAAGAATATACCTTCATCAGCCTTAACATCAAACTTGCCTAGCTGATCCTTATTGTTTAGAATGAAACATGGAGTGCCAAATACATGAAGAAATGAAATTGAGGGTCTTCTTCCTTTGAGAACTTCATAAGCAGTTTTCTGATGTCTTTTCACTATTAAAGATCTATTCCGGGTAAAACATGCAGTGTTCACAGCTTCTGCCCAATATGAATCATTCAGCCTAGACTCAGCTAACATAGATCTTGCTGCTTCAATGTGAGTTCTATTTCTTCTTTCTGCAACAGCATTCTGTTGAGGTGTTCTCACAGCAGAAAAGTTCTGTGAAATACCTTTGTCAGCACAAAATTCTTCTAATGTAGCATTTCTGAATTCTATACCATGATCACTTCTTAGCTGTTTCACCAGTTGCCCATTTAAAAGCTCCATTCTTTTGATAAAATTGATAATTTCATCAGCAGCTTCACTTTTTTTCTTCAAAAAGAATACCCAGGTGTATCTGGAATATTCATCAACAATAACCAGTGTATACTTCTTCCCACTACAGCTGGCCACATTAACAGGACCAAATAGATCCATATGAATTAAATGAAATGGTTTCTCAACAGATGAGATTTGCTTTGATTTGAATGAGGCATGGTGATGTTTTTCATTTGCACAGCCCGGACACAATCTGTCCTTTACATAAGACATGGTGGGTAGCCCAGACACCAAACTTTTACTGGATAATTTATGAATGTCTTTGAAGTTGAGATGTGAGAGTCTCTTGTGCCATAATCACTTCAGGTTGTCTGCTGCCTTTGAATAGAAAAAAGTATCAGTTGTTGTGACTGCTGTGTTCATGTCAATTTGATACATGTTTTCATGACGTTTTGCAGTCAGCAGTGGCTTCCCTGTCTTATCAAAAATAGTGCCAATTTTTCTTCTGAATTGGACTATCTTATTCTTACTTGTCAGTTGGCTTATGCTGAGTAAATTGTGTTTAAGCCCAACGACATATGCAACATTTGAGAACGTGACATTCCCATTTGTCAAAGTACCAAAACCCTTTGTGTAACCCAACAAATTATCTCCATACGAAACAACTAGACCATCCTTTTCTTGATAGCCATCAGTAGGGACTTACATCTGGTCATATGTCTCGAACAACCACTATCGAGATACCAGATTTGCTTGTTTTGAATGCCCTGCACAGTAGCTAAGAGATTAGTTCTTTTTGGGAACCCATCTAAGGATGGGTTCTGGAAGGGTCATCTTTGATGATCTCTTCCTGTCTACTGGTTTGCTTGAAGAAGCAGCAGCAGATGGGGTTAGGGTTAGAGTACACCGGTTGGCTAAGTGAAACTTGCTGCCACATTTGTAGCATTTTCTCACATTTGGTATCGGTGACTGGTCATACACTGAGTAAATGGGTGCAGTAAGACCGGGTCAACTTTTGATTACTGCCTCAATTAGCTGGTCAAGCTTGACTGTCATAATCTCAGTGATAGACAACTCATCATTCGAGTCCACTTTTGCTTTTCCCTTAAGGGTAGCTTTCTTCTTAGAACCAGTACCATAGTCATGGCGTATTGCTTTGCCTTTATCATTTGACGAGCCAGCATGGGAAGTTACTGGCTTGTCTACTGAAGCTGATGAGCTAGAAGAAGTTTTACCTACTGCCTTGGACTTGCCAGTATTTTGTTTGACTGGCTTGTCTACAGCTACTGGTTGACCAATAAGTTTGTCATCAGCTGGCTCAGCACAATTGGAACTCGAACACAAAGGAGAATCAGTTGGTTTAATTTTTCTTAGATTATTTCCAGTGATTTCCCTTTTAATACGTCTTTCTTTTGGAGTCATGTAATAGATGCTTGAGGGGTCAGTAGTCTCATCAATTGAGGTACCGGCTTCTCTTGCTCTAACTTCATCCTCTAAAATCTCTTTCATAGCAGGTGGTGGGGATACAGCAGGTCTAACAAACTTATTTGTCAAGACCTTTTTACCCTTAACTATCTTGACAAAAGTATTTGGTAAGACAGCTTCATGATCAGTTTCAAGAATTGGGTCCATAAAAGTAACTTCTGCAATAGCAGCAGCATAGTCACCAGCAAAGAAAGCTTCAACTTGGGCAGGCACCTGCTCGTTAACACACTTGGCTGTCCATTGAGAAGATGTACACCACGAAGCGACAACCTTTTTAAGATTATCCAGCTGGTTCTTGACTTCTGCTGCCTCAACGTGAAGAGACTTTAAAGCAAAGTTTTGTTTTTCAAGTTTGGAAATATCATCTTTCAAGATTTTAATTTCATTATTTTTGCTTTTAAGTTTCTCATTTAAATATTTGTTGTCAGTTTTCAAAACTTCTTCACGTTTGCTGCCTCTACATAAGTCAAGTCTTAGGTAGTCAAACATTTCTGCTTTTTCATCATCAGTATAAGTTCGAAAATTATCAACCTTATACATCAATTCAGCTTTCCATTGAGGTGAATCTCTTTTCTGATCAGCTTCCCTCATATCAGCCAAAAACTTACTACCACTATCATCCTCATCAGACTCCTTGACCTCCTTGGCCATTAAACACAGCCTTTTATCTGGAGCATAACCAGCACCATCATCATCAGTATCACTATCAGAGGATGACGACGAGCTGGTTTTATCCCAATCATGATGCTCAGCAACTAGAACCTTTTCTGGCTTTTTACCCTTCTTATCAGTCTTAGCACTTTCCTTCATCTGAGCTTTCATAGCTTTGTACTTGTTCTTGTACTTGTCAGCTTTTGAGAAAGAGTTAGCATATGAAGTTGAAGGTTTCCTGGACATGAATTCAGTAGCAAAATGTCCAACCTTCCCACAATTATAACACTTAGATTTAGGACCCTTGACTGACTTGCTGCTATACCTAGCACTCAGTTTCTTACTTCCTTTGTATGACTTGCTGGTTCTATTACGATTGAACCTTTTGAACTACCTAGCCAGCAAAGCCATACCTTCAGCAAACCTTTCTACATCACTTTCATCATCACTGCTTTCTTCAGACCCAGTACCTGTGACATCCTAGTTATGGGCCTAGATGAAATAGGTATATTGTGTTATTTTTTTGTTATAATTTAAATATGATATTTAAATTGTGAGTTATTTGTATGAAATAATTATAAGGAGTGAAATAATAAATTATGAGTTGATAATTTATTATGTGACTAAATTAATGTGCTCGTGACGATGGTCACAGAAAATATCTGTATTTGTGATTTGGACTTCGTTAGGACTGCCTAACAAATACACTGTGTTTCAAATAACGGATAAAATACTAATTAAATACATAATAAAATATGAGATGGTGGCTTTTGTTATGGGATTACACGTGGCCTTTATGGTTTGCAAGAGTCCATAAGTAATTGATATTATCCATCTTATTTTATTACACACACATGCTCCTTGGATTCTTATCCTTTCATTTTATTTTGCATAAAACAAAAGATACACATACAGTACATACATCGCAATTATTACACAACCTTTTTGTGTCTTGTGATTCGTGAATTTCAAAAGAAAGAAAGAGTGTTTATAATTTATTTTAGATCATTAACAAGATTAAATCAAGGTAACTATCTTTTTAATTACTTGTGATTTATATTGATTAAAATATATAAGTTTTTATAAGTTTTGTTATATGTTGGGTAGTGATCAATCTTGGTATATAGTGTTTGTATGCTTAAATTGAGTTTGGTTATAGCTTGATTATGATGTATAAATGATGTATGTATGCTATAATCAGGTTAAGCTTGCTAATGATGATTTTAGGGTTCATGCTTACATAAAATTGGGGATTTTGGTACTTTGATCCTAAATCTTGTGTATAAGTATTAGATTTTAATGATTTTGAGTAAGGAATATGTGAATATATGTTTTGTGAATATTTTCTGTTAAATATGAAGCGTGATTCAACACTTGAACACTATACTAACTTGAGATATTTTGCGGTGATTCTCAGGTGATAGACGAAAAGGTGAAGGCTCAGTGATATAAGACAACTGAGTGCTTGTGCTTCCAGGTGAGTGGGATTATCTTTATGGATGTGATTATACAGTGACAAGTATAGTGATCCGTGTCATGCTTAATTAGACTGTGTAATGAGTATGTGACTAGTGCAGTGACTATATGTGATTATGTGTGCACCCAGTGATCGTCGAGGTGTTTTGTGCGACGTGCGTCGAGGTGTTTTGTGCGACGTAAGAGGTCAATGCTATTTACCTTGGTGTCGGGTAGTAGTATTGGGTCCAGACGTTACTGATTGGTGGTATAGTGTGAATGACGAGTACGTCACGTCTGGAAGACTATACCAGTGATTCAGTAATGAGGACTATCGGTATATTCCAGCTTGATCAGCTATGGGTTGCCGGTCCTCTTGTGTATGGCTTTAAGTGATTAGTGACCAGTGCCTTTAAGCTGTGCTTGATGCTTGTAGTGATGTCCATCTAGATATTTTCATTCACTTAGCGTTATGCTAATTCCCCCACAGTGTTTTGCCCTGCAGGTGTGTATTAGCAGCTTTAGGTGGGTTTTGCAAGGCAAATCAAGATGTTTGACACAGTGTATAACTCTGATGTTTTGTAATAAATAATATATATTTGAAACGGTCTGTATTAATAACGTAACACCAGTGAATCGTTTAATCATATTACCATGTAGTAAAATACGATGTGTAAATTATGAAGTCTTCCGCTGTGAGTGTCTTTTAAAAAAAAAATGTGTATGTAAAAAGTACGGTGTTACAATTTGGTATCAGAGCGTAGGTTTGGCAGTATGTGCACTGTGTACGTGACCTACTCCCAAACTTATGAATGTGTTGTGTCAAACATCCGAGTGGGGAATAGGTGAATGTAGGGATATGTGCCTAGGTGATTGTGCTTAGTGATAGGTGCTAACGGGTTATCAACTAAGCTTTTGTGAGATGATGTGTTTGCAGACAGGTATGGCTAATCAGACCAGAAATAACGATGCCCCTTTGACTCCCGGACCCGGAATATTTAGAGCGCCGTCAGTAGAGCATAGTCCGGAACGTGATCCAGATGAGTATGTTTTACAGTTAGAAAGCCAGCTACAGGAAACTCGAGAAAAGGTAAAGGAATTGGAAGCCCATATTAGGCATTCAACTGTGGTGTCTGAAGCAAGTGATCCAACGATACCTCCAGGGTTTACTGGTACTCAGTATACATCTGAACCATCGGGTAGTGCTTCTCAACCATTCCAGTCTCAACCTCAAATTATACCTCAAGTGCCATATCAATCTTCTCAACAATACCAGTACCCTCTTCAATATCAGTATGCGACAACGAATCCATTTCAAACTCCTATGTTTCAGCAAGTGGTAAAGGAGAAGAAAAAGTGTACGTTCAAACAGTTTATGGACTGCAAGCCCTCTGAGTATTCGGGTCATCGCGATCCGATTGTGACAATGAATTAGCTAAGGGAAGTTGAACGGGCATTGAAAGCCTGTCAATGTGAACCAGAATTGCGGGTAACTTATGCCAGCCGACTGTTAAAGAATCGAGCTATGGTTTGGTGGGATACAATTACTGCTCCGTTGACCGAAGAGCAACTCAATCAGGTCACGTGGGAACAATTTTCTGCAAAGGTCCAGGAGCAGTACTGCACCGCATTTGATATCAATCGATTGAAGCAAGAGTTCATGCAAATGACGATGACTGAAGAAATGACAGTCGATGAAGCGTTTGAGCAGTTTATGGACAAGTTAAGGTTTGTGCATCAGTAGATACCTGACGAACAGTCCAGAGTGCAAAGGTTTGTAGAAATTTTGCGACCTGAGTATCGCACGATTGCAAGACTTGCTACTACTTTGTCACAAGCGCATATGTTAGCAAAGGTAACTGAAAGTGACATTAAGTCGGCCAAAAGTGTGAAAACTGAAAGTGTGTCGCAAGTGAAACCAACGGCAAGTCAGTCTAGCCAGCAATCAAAGAAATCAAGTCGGTTTAAGCCAAAAGGGCAATCTAGCCAGGGTGGATCAGTGTCAAGCAGTCAGAAGACATGGTGTAGAATGTGTAAGTCTTCGCATAGTGGGCAGTGTACAACCTTGACGAAACGTTGTTTGCGTTGTGGTACAGTGGGACATGAGCCTCAAGATTGTTCATTTAAGAATAATGTGTGTTGGAATTGTCAAAAAGAGGGTCACAGATCTGCAGAGTGTCCAGCTATAAGAAAGAGTTATTCCAGGGTGGGGTCCGGGTCAGGGGTACGTGCTGTGTCAGCTGGGGGATCATCTGCTTCCTTTGTGGGGCAGAAGCGCAAGAATCCTCCACAACCTGAAGCTAGAGCCTTTCAGATGTCAGTAGACGCTGCCACTGCTACTGACGATGCAATCACTGGTATGTTCTTAGTTAATTCTTTGCCGGCTCGTGTACTATTTGATTGTGGAGCAAATTGCTCGTTTGTGTCAACTACATTTTGTGCTAAGTTAAATGTGCCTGTTAGTGTAATAAATGAACCATTAAGTGTCGAAGTGGGTGACGGTAGGACAGTTCCAGTCACGAAGTTAGTGTCTGGAATTACTATTGACATAGAGGGTAGTCTTTTCCCTGTGACTTGTTTAGTGATGCCTATACCAAGCTTTGATGTAGTGTTAGGCATGAATTGGCTTAGTGACCATAAGGCCAGTATTAAGTGCGATAGGAAAGTTATCTCTTTTCCGGTGGCTGGTGGGAAACGAGTAGTGGCTCGTGGTGATCGCGGTGGGTTCCGTTGTCCATTATTGTCGATGATGAAAGCTCAGAAATCTTTGGCCAAGGGGTGTGATTCTTTCTTAGCCTATGTGATCGATGTAAAGAAGGAAAAGAAAGTAGTGTCCGATATTCCGGTGGTGTCTGAGTATCCAGAAGTGTTCCCAGATGAATTGCCAGGCTTACCGCCGATCAGGGAAGTTGAATATAAGATCGAGTTAGTGCTAGGGGCTACGCCGGTTGCTAAAGCTCCATACAGATTAGCTCCTTCAGAAATTCGTGAAATGATGTCTCAAATTCAAGAACTGTTAGACCGCGGGTTCATTCGTCCGAGTTCTTCACCGTGGGGTGCACCAGTGTTATTTGTGAAAAAGAAAGATGGTACGCTCCGAATGTGTATAGATTATCGTGAACTAAATAAAAGAACAGTGAAGAATAAGTATCCGCTTCCTAGAATAGATGACTTATTTGATCAGCTTCAAGGAGCTTCGTACTTTTCGAAAATAGATCTACGTTCGGGATATCACCAGGTTCGTGTTGCTGAATCTGACATTCCTAAGACTGCGTTTCGTACTCGTTATGGTCATTATGAGTTTTTAGTGATGCCGTTTGGGTTAACCAACGCTCCTGCAATTTTCATGGATCTTATGAATAGGGTGTGTAAACCGTTTTTGGATAAGTTTGTTATCGTGTTCATTGATGACATCTTAGTGTATTCCAAAATCGAATCCGAGCATGCTGAGCATTTAAGACAAGTGTTGGAACTGTTGAAACGTGAGCAATTGTATGCAAAGTTTTCAAAGTATGAGTTATGGTTACGTGAAGTTCAATTTTTGGGTCATATTATCTGTGCAGAAGGTATAAAAGTAGATCCGTCTAAAATTGAAGCTGTGATGAATTGGAATTCACCAAAGAATCCAACAGAAATTAAGAGTTTTCTAGGACTGGCTGGTTACTACCGACGG
Organism: Rutidosis leptorrhynchoides; assembly: GCF_046630445.1. NCBI lineage: Eukaryota > Viridiplantae > Streptophyta > Magnoliopsida > Asterales > Asteraceae > Rutidosis > Rutidosis leptorrhynchoides. The sequence continues at coordinate 282,947,967 of NC_092341.1, read as the reverse complement.
TTTATTAAAGATTTTTCAAAGATTGCAAGTTCTTTGACAAAGTTAACTAGAAAGGATGTGTATTTTCAGTGGGGTAATGAACAGGAAACTGCGTTTCAGACTTTGAAAAGTTTGTTATGTCAAGCACCAGTGTTAGCTTTACCTGAGGGATCAGACAACTTCGTTGTGTATTGTGACGCGTCTTTATCCGGTTTGGGTTGTGTATTAATGCAAAGAGATCGTGTAATTGCGTATGCGTCTCGACAGTTAAAACCAAGTGAAAAGAATTACCCAGCACACGACTTAGAAATGGCTGCAGTAGCGTTTGCGTTAAAGTTGTGGAGACATTATCTTTTTGGTACGCACTGTGTTATCTGCACTGATCATAAAAGTTTACAGTATATCTTTTCGCAAAAAGAGATGAACATGCGCCAGAGACGGTGGCAAGAACTAATCAAGGATTACCACTGTGAGATCAGATATCATCCTGGCAAAGCAAACGTTGTGGCTGATGCGTTAAGTCGTAAGAAATCCGCTGACAGTGTAAAGTTTATGCGAATTGAGATTGTGTCCGATTTAGTTGATCGACTAAAGATAACTCAACTTGAAGCATTACAAGATGAACATTTGAAATCTGAGCTAATGGTGAAAAGAAGAGTAGAATTGATGAATGACTCGCGAGGATTAAAAACTTATCGTGAACGAGTTTGGGTGCCGTTACTTGGAGGATTGAGGGATTTAATCTTAAATGAAGCACATAAATCGAGATTATCTGTGCATCCCGGTATTACAAAAATGTACCATGATCTGAAAGTGTTATATTGGTGGCCAACTATGAAAGCAGACATCGCGCAATACGTGGAAAAGTGTCATATTTGCGCCCAAGTGAAAGCGGAACACCAGAAACCATATGGGTCTTTGCGTCAATTAGAGATTCCAGAGTGGAAATGGGAACATATCACCATGGATTTTGTGACAAAACTACCTAGAACCCAGAAAGGAAATGACATGATTTGGGTAATAGTGGATCGTTTAACCAAAAGTGCGCATTTTCTAGCTACCAGTGAAACAGCTTCGTTGACGAAATTAGCTCAGTTGTATCTGAATGAAATAGTATCGCGACATGGGATACCGTTGTCTATTGTGTCAGATAGAGATTCCCGATTTGTGTCTAGTTTCTGGAACAGTCTACAAGAAAATTTGGGTACTCGTGTCAACCTAAGTACAGCTTATCATCCTCAGACTGACGGTCAAAGTGAACGAACTATTCAGACCTTAGAGGATATGTTAAGGGCTTGTGTTTTAGAGTATGGTGGATCATGGGATTATCATCTGCCATTGATCGAATTTGCTTACAACAACTCCTATCATTCAAGCATTGGCATGCCGCCGTATGAAATGTTGTATGGTAGAAAGTGTCGAACTCCATCGTGTTGGTTGGAGGCAGGTGAGAAACAGTTTGCAGGTCCAGAAATTGTGCAGCAGACTGCGGAAAAAGTGGCTATCGCACGTGAAAAGCTGAAAGCTGCTAGAGATCGACAAAAGATGTATGCAGATCCTCGTCGACGACCAATGACGTTTACTGTGGGTGAACGTGTGTATTTAAAAGTGTCACCGTGGAAAGGTGTAATTCGATTCGGTAAACGAGGAAAATTAGCTCCGAGATACATTGGTCCTTTTAGAATTCGTCAAGTGCTAAACGATCAAACCGTAGTGTTAGATCTTCCTCCAGAGTTAGCTGGTATTCATGACACGTTCAACATCTGCTATATTCGTAAGTGTAAAGTGGACGATGAAAATCAAATTCTTCCGCTCCAAGATCTGAAAGTAGATTCAAGTAAGAAATTGGTGGAAGAACCAGTGAGGATCGTCGATAGAAAAGTGACTGAGTTACGTAAAAAGCAGATTCCTATGGTGCGTGTGGAATGGAAGCATAGTTTAGGCACCAATCTAACATGGGAGACCGAAGAGTTGATGACCTCTAAATACCCTCATCTGTTTAACCGTGATCAGATTCCGAGGACGGAATCTTCTTAAGGGGGGTAGATTTGTGACATCCTAGTTATGGGCCTAGATGAAATAGGTATATTGTGTTATTTTTTTGTTATAATTTAAATATGATATTTAAATTGTGAGTTATTTGTATGAAATAATTATAAGGAGTGAAATAATAAATTATGAGTTGATAATTTATTATGTGACTAAATTAATGTGCTCGTGACGATGGTCACAGAAAATATCTGTATTTGTGATTTGGACTTCGTTGGGACTGCCTAACAAATACACTGTGTTTCAAATAACGGATAAAATACTAATTAAATACATAATAAAATATGAGATGGTGGCTTTTGTTATGGGATTACACGTGGCCTTTATGGTTTGCAAGAGTCCATAAGTAATTGATATTATCCATCTTATTTTATTACACACACATGCTCCTTAGATTCTTATCCTTTCATTTTATTTTGCATAAAACAAAAGATACACATACAGTACATACATCGCAATTATTACACAACCTTTTTGTGTCTTGTGATTCGTGAATTTCAAAAGAAAGAAGGAGTGTTTATAATTTATTTTAGATCATTAACAAGATTAAATCAAGGTAACTATCTTTTTAATTACTTGTGATTTATATTGATTAAAATATATAAGTTTTTATAAGTTTTGTTATATGTTGGGTAGTGATCAATCTTGGTATATAGTGTTTGTATGCTTAAATTGAGTTTGGTTATAGCTTGATTATGATGTATAAATGATGTATGTATGCTATAATCAGGTTAAGCTTGCTAATGATGATTTTAGGGTTCATGCTTACATAAAATTGGGGATTTTGGTACTTTGATCCTAAATCTTGTGTATAAGTATTAGATTTTAATGATTTTGAGTAAGGAATATGTGAATATATGTTTTGTGAATATTTTCTGTTAAATATGAAGCGTGATTCAACACTTGAACACTATACTAACTTGAGATATTTTGCGGTGATTCTCAGGTGATAGACGAAAAGGTGAAGGCTCAGTGATATAAGACAACTGAGTGCTTGTGCTTCCAGGTGAGTGGGATTATCTTTATGGATGTGATTATACAGTGACAAGTATAGTGATCCGTGTCATGCTTAATTAGACTGTGTAATGAGTATGTGACTAGTGCAGTGACTATATGTGATTATGTGCGCACCCAGTGATCGTCGAGGTGTTTTGTGCGACGTGCGTCGAGGTGTTTTGTGCGACGTAAGAGGTCAATGCTATTTACCTTGGTGTCGGGTAGTAGTATTGGGTCCAGACGTTACTGATTGGTGGTATAGTGTGAATGACGAGTACGTCACGTCTGGAAGACTATACCAGTGATTCAGTAATGAGGACTATCGGTATATTCCAGCTTGATCAGCTATGGGTTGCCGGTCCTCTTGTGTATGGCTTTAAGTGATTAGTGACCAGTGCCTTTAAGCTGTGCTTGATGCTTGTAGTGATGTCCATCTAGATATTTTCATTCACTTAGCGTTATGCTAATTCCCCCACAGTGTTTTGCCCTGCAGGTGTGTATTAGCAGCTTTAGGTGGGTTTTGCAAGGCAAATCAAGATGTTTGACACAGTGTATAACTCTGATGTTTTGTAATAAATAATATATATTTGAAACGGTCTGTATTAATAACGTAACACCAGTGAATCGTTTAATCATATTACCATGTAGTAAGATACGATGTGTAAATTATGAAGTCTTCCGCTGTGAGTGTCTTTTAAAAAAAAAATGTGTATGTAAAAAGTACGGTGTTACAGTACCACTATCCACATCACTCTTAGCTGTCTCTTCTTCTGCCAACAACTTTTGAACCAGTAAAGCCTTTTGAGCTTTTTTTTAGCAACATCAATAAGAGCAGTATCATCTGTCTTAGAAGATTTTGAAGTGGTGGGGGCAGACCTAAAGTTTTCTTTCAAGTTAAGTTCAAATTTAGCCTCTGCTTTCTCATGGTTCCAAAGTGAACTATAGAGAGAAGACATGTTAAAGTTCTTTAAGGTCTGAGTGGTTCTTAAAGGGTCAGTAACAGATTTTCATTTAGTAGGCAGTGAATCAATGAATTTGTTTACTTGTTCAAATTCAGTATAGGTGACATTCAAAGTGATCAGGTCTTCAATCAAGGAGTTAAACCTAATAAAGGTTTGCTTAAGGGTTTCATTCTTGTAGGCAAAGAACATTTCAAATTCTCTTTTCAAAGCAATCATTCTGTTCTGCCTTACTTCTCTCATACCCTCATAGGTGACATCTAGATAGTCCAACATAAGCTTGGCATTTACTTTTCCCTTAATCAGTTTGAACCGTGGGTCAGGCAAAGTTATAGCTAACAGGGTTCTGATTTCAGGGTCAAGTCCAACACGACGTTTATCCTCAGCATCCCATATAGAAGGAGTGAGAATAACCTCTCTGTCAGGAATAGCAGGAGTGTCAGCTGTAGCTGGAGCACTACCAATAGTCTCAGTGGGAACAAATGGACCATCTGTGACAATACCAGGCATGAGTGGGTCAATAGACTCAAGGTGAAGCATGAATCTTGCCTTCCAAGTTTCATACTCATCTTCATCAAATTTGGGTGGTCTATTGGATGAGCCATTTTCAAGGTAAGTTGTATTTGAATATGCAATCATGAGAGAATTCAGATCCAAGATATTAATTATCAAGACTGAAGCTCTGATACCAGTTGTTAGTCCCTTGATAACAACAGGAGTATTGTAGAGGGGGGGTGAATACAATTTCTTTTAAATAACTTAACAGTTAAACACGATTAGTATTCAAGCATGTAAATTAAATAGTCACATGTAATTTTCAACAGTTATTCTTTATTGATTGAATTACAAAGAATCACAACTATCCTTGGCGGAATGATAGTTGGGTGATACAGATTACCAAGATTATAGCTAAGAGGTAAACTAAAAGCTATTACACATTTTTGACTCTAAATAAATAAACCCACACCACTCGTTGTTACAATAGTGGATACAACTATTTATAGTAGTCCTATTAACCGTGTAATGGTTCTATTGTCCACTGGTACATAGGATGTCTGTACTTGTGGGGACAACTGCATCAGAGAGCATGCTCTCCTCTTTCCTCTTTGGTAGCTATTTGCAGGAACACCACAATTCAGTTTGGCACCACTATTTGATTAAACAAATAGAATGTTGTGTTCCCTAGGTGTTGACAAAGTATAACCCATGTCTACACATGCGTTAAACTTCTGCATTCCCACGTGGTCTTGTAAGGTCACTTGTCAGCCGCCGACGCATGTCCTTTTCTGTTCAACTTTGTCTTTGACTTCTGTTGAATAGTACACTTGATGTAGACCACTCGAGAAACTACTATGCTTATAATGGAGCATAGCTTTCTTGTGTAGTAAGCTGCATTCCAGCTGTGCTGGTTCTTCATTGCTGAGACACTTGATATTCTTGAACTGCTGAGTACACATCCTGTGCTGATTGAAGAACACCGTCTACCTTGTGCTGGTAGACTGAGCAGCAAACTGCACTCGACATAGCAATATCTGCTGTCTATACATAAACAAACTTGTGCTGGCTGCACATAACATTTTAGTGCAAATAAATTACAGTTTTGTCATAATTAAATCCTTAATTATTTTGAGGACTCGACAGTTATGCTGCTTGCTATACTTACAATTGTAGTAAAGGTAAATCAAAAACTTAATTTCAGATAACCGATTGTGAGGTGGCAATTTCAACACATCTGTAAAACAGGTCCAAGGGTATAATAAAGAAGTTGAATTAAAGGAAAAAACAAGGGTGTTTATCGGTTCGGTTTTGAAAGTTTTGGAGGCCAAGTTGAAATCTGAAACCGAATTCAAGTTCAAAACCGAAACTGATCCAAAAGTCGAATTTGAATTCGTTTAGTTCCGTTTTCGTTTAAAACCGAAAAACTCAAAAAAAATATGATTTAATCAAAATAATCATCATAAATCAATGTTATGAAATATCAACTTTTGATGATTGTTTGTTTTCACAGTTGTTTAATCTGTTGGATTTGCCTGTGTCGTCAAGTTGTGATTTTTTTTTCACTATTTTTTGTTTGTTTTATTTTGGATAAACAGGTTGGAGGGGAAGTTACTGATTTCATAATCGTGCTAAGAAACAGTGATGCTTTCCGAACGTTTAGCGGCAATGCACATTTATCGGTAGGTACAAGTGTGAGTGCCGCTGCTGGTGTTATTGGGTGGGCTGCTAAAGCTGATTTTAGGGCTGGTGATGGTGGTTATGCTGCTTGCTATACTTACAGTTGTAGTAAAGGTAAATCAAAAACTTAATTTCAGATAACCGACTGTGAGGTGGCAATTTCAACACATCTGTAAAACAGGTCCAAGGGTATAATAAAGAAGTTGAATTAAAGGAAAAAACAAGGGTGTTTATCGGTTCGGTTTTGAAAATTTTGGAGGCCAAGTTGAAAACTGATACCGAATTCAATTTCAAAACCGAAACTGATCCAAAAGTCGAATTTGAATTCGTTCAGTTCCGTTTTCGTTTAAAACCGAAAAACTAAAAAAAAATCATGATTTAATCAAAATAATCATCATAAATCGATGTTATGAAATATCAACTTTTGATGATTGTTTGTTTTCACAGTTGCAACACCTTTAATCGTCCAAAACATTATCTTTTTTTTTTATATAACTTATTGCTTTTGGTACTTAGTATTCTAAAAATTTCACTTCTTTAAATGGACAGGCAACTGTGACTACTTTGATTAACTGGGCAGGCAATTCTCAATCAGCTGAAACTATCAAAGTTCCTTAAGCAAGTTATGACTTTGGTGGTATTTTTATAGGTCCAAAGGTATATACTATTGTTACTTATGAACTAGCTATTGAACATCGTCATTGATTTGCTACGATTAAATATGAGTTTGTGATGGATTTTTGAAATTGATGCTTAGTGGAAGGGTGTCACTGATGGGTTGGTTAATGTAATTGCAACGGTACATCAGATACAAAGATACAATATATTTGTGAAAATGGAATGGAATAATAGTTCATTTTACATTATTCCTAATGATAGCATTATTATCTATGATAGCATGATAGTATGTATTAGGTTCGTGTAATATCTTGGTTTGCAATCTTTTGCAAATTATCTCCGTGTGTTGTATTCTTTTTGGATAGGCCAAACGAATGTCGACCTTATCCATCTATGTACATCCATCTATGTACAAATTGATTGATATATATAATGCATTCTTCTTGCTTTTTCAAAAAAAATTTGTGGACTCAATGTGAATTTTGGTTCAAGTGGGTCTTAATTTGAATTATTCAAAAAAAAAAAAAAAAAAAAAAAAAAAAAAAAAAAAAAAAAAAACCTTGATCCATTTGATATGTGATCTTAAAATTTGCAGGTAAGAGGTATGAGGTATGAGGATGGGGTGTTAGGTGTATAATTTGTATGAGGTGAACTTGAAGACGGCATGAGGTACCAGGTACTCATCTACTTGAAGATTGCATGAGGTGAACTTGAAGACTACAATTGGTTTCAATTTCATTTTCAGTTTCATATAATTTGTTTTATTTTCTGTTACTTATTGATGTTGGACAAAAGTAACAAGAGGACCAGGTACTCATCTACTTTTGATGTGTTCAATTCGTATATTTATGGTTGTTCAATTCGCATAAAGGAGTACTTCAAACAACCTTAATGATGAATGTGTAAAGGAATGGAGCTATGGACAGTCAACTTCGCAATGATTGTCGTTCTTTCGTATATTCGGTTAAACATTGTTGTTTTCTATTTCGTAGAAGTTGATTATATAACGTATTATTAAAAAAAAAAAAAAAATTTAAAAACCTGTGAATCCAGGTCTCTGCACTAGTGTACGGAGTACTCATCATAGTTATTTATAGGGGGCTAACTGTTAAATGATCATGCTTAAAGGCCTTAAATAAGTTATACTACAATTATAAGGGGTACTGAAACAAACTTTTCAAAGATACCGTCTTCTTCTTCGCAGCATACCTGCAAACATACTTCTCCCCAAATTACACAAACCCTGGTTCTTATATCTCTTATAAAACTTCACCAAATTGAAATTAACGACATAACTTATTTTATAAGTTGATAAAATCATATAATTAGCTTTAATTGTTTAAATATTAATTTTATCAACTTTAAACATTCAAATTCAACATGAAACCGTGATGCCCCTAGTTTTTTGCCGTCGCACGCTCTGCACAGTCCTAGGACCGTCCCTGATTAGAGTTTTTTATGACGTAACGGTGTGTTGGTGTGGGTTGAAAATGTGAAGTTTTGGTAGTATGCGTTGGAGTGTGGTGCTAATGCGGTAAAATATCATTGGCAAATTGGTAAAAAAAAAAAAAAAAAAAAAAAAAAAAAGAGAATGGAAACATAATAAAAAAATAACCAATTAGGTGAACCCACAAGCATTTTTTTAAAAGAAACTCACACACCAATTACACGAATATTTACGATAATCCTAGAAATATTTCACCTCAACATAACTTGAACACTCAAGCTCTTGATTGAAAGGACTACCACGATACCGCCATACCAATAGCCCTCTAGTCACACACGTTAGTTTTTCCCGTTGGAAACTTACCTACACAAAACCCACACCCCATAACATCAAAAAGGGCGTTTGTTTTTACCACACAAGAAAACCAAGACGTGAGATGGTTGGCATCAGTGTTGTAAAAGTCGTCCGACTTGACCGACGCGTCGGCCGATTCGTCATTTTTTTGGGTTCTCTGTCCTGTTTTTTCTGAAAACGACTCAAAAGACGGTCAGAGCAAAAAGTTCGGTCAAAGTCTGTCAAAGACGGTCAAAACGGTCAAAGTCAGTTAAATTTTCGTCAAGATCTGATATATTTTAAAATTAGGGTTTGTTTTCATATTTTGGGCCGCTCTTTTCTCTGTGTCCTTACTGATTATGTACTCGGTAACATTAATTGAGTTTGAAGTTTGATTGTTTTTGAATTTAAGTTCTTATTTAAGAAATCTATGGTAGATAATCAACTATTTTACATATATATAAATATATATTTAAGAAATTATTGATAAAGTCAACGTTAGTCAACGACCGATGCGTCCCCGACTCGGCCGACGCGTCTTTTTAGGTCTCGACCGATGCGTCTCTGACTCGCAACTTTTACAACCTTGGTTGGCATAACAAATCGCCTAAGGTCAACGATTTAGATAAGTTGTTTGTCAGTAGAATCAGTGTTTCTGTTCCACACAACTGCCTCTGTGTTGCTCATTAGGTCATCGGTCATTAGTATATATTTAGTTGTAATAGCGTTTGGTATATAACGTAGTTGAAAAATTAGATTTCAAGAAAAAGTGATGTGAAGGATGAGATACGAAAGTTGGATAATAATCTTTTTTAGGGTTTATAATTTTAGTTGAAGATTAAAACTAAGATCAAGATAAAGGTAGAGAAGATAAGAAAGAGAAAGGAAAAGTAAAATAATGAACATAGTCACACATGTTTAGCACATGACTGAATTTAACAAAATTAGTTAACGCATTTCAAACAAAGGGACTATCCATGCAAGATTTGCAAATCACATGACCATCCATGCTATTAAAAAACTAAGTACGTACAAAACTTGAAATTTTCGTCAAACCACTTGAAATATCTTTGCAAATAAGGTGTTGTTTGTTTTTTAAGATGTCTTTGTTTGAAGATCTTCAGACCATATCTGTGAAGAAATTATGACCTAAAGGTGTGTTTGCTGAATAGTAAAGACTGTTTATTTTTATGTCTACAAAATAACTTTCTATGCAGCAATTAGGATCATAGTTCCAAGTCTGCGAGATTATTGACATAATAAAATCTTATTTTATTTTATGTCTTCAGAAAAATAAGCAGTCTGCAGTAATAATGTCTGCATGCACACATACATAAAACATAAGAAAATATGCAGCCTAAAAAACAAACACATAGTATTTTAAAAATATGTAATTAACTACCTTTTATTAATAACAAGTTAAATAGTAGCTCGCGCATTGCTCGGTGAAATAATTTCACTCAATAAGTTAAACATTGTTTTGGAAGTAGAAGTGACCCGCTTAGTGCGATGGTGAATCATTTACAACCATACATGCATGGTTACGCTATATACATTAAATACTTTGTTAATAATTTATAATAACAACTAGTTGTGGAGCCCTCGCTTCGCGCCGGGAGCTCCGTTTTGAATGCGAGTTAAAAAAAGTGTTGATCTATTTTGTAAAAAAAATAAAAATTCGACATCTAACATTGAAGGGTTGTTCCTTTGTGAAAGTTGCTTCTTTTAGCGTTCGGGGTTTTTTTTTTAAAAAAAAGTTAGTTGATCTATTTTGTAAAAAAGAATATTTTTCGACATCTTTTGGTAGCATTGAAGGGTTGTTTCTTTTATGAAAGTTGTTTTTTTATGGTTTGAGAAAAAAAAAGTAGCACAGTAGTAGCGTGGTGAGTGTTATTATTCAATATTTTTAGTGTTAGTGATGAGATAAATAATATTTTAGAATATAGGTATAAAATGGGGGGTTCGATTTGTATTTTAATGAAAGTTAGGGGGTTGGGTGTGTGAAAAGTGAAATATTAAATAGTACTATAAAATGAGGGGGTTCAATTTGTATTTTATTGAAAGTTAGGGGCGTAAAAAAATGAAATATTAAATAGTACTATTATAACTAAATTTTGTCTATTAGTTATATTAGTAATAGTAATACACATACCGAAATTAATACCAAGTTCGTCTCAATTTAATAGTTCACAAAATTATTACATTGTTTTTCTCTTCAACTTTACCGTTTTACCTTTTACATACTTTTTTATATACATGCATGAAATAAGGACATAAAAATAATATTAGCTCATTATTCATATATATTGATAGAAGTAAACTATTAATTTAATTTAAACTATTATTTGAAACGAAAAAGCTAATGAGAAAGATGAGGAAGTGATACGGAGGTACAAATAGGTCAACTTATAAAAGAACTGAATCATTATTTGGAACCAAAAAGCTAATGAGAAAGATGAGAAAGTGATATGAAGGTACAAAAGCAGTTTCTAAAATAAAGAATCAAAATGAATGTGGGATCGAACCCCGAGCATTTAGGACTAAGTAATCAATTTTTAATTGCCAACTCAACTATAAGCGATCTATCTTATTTTACCATAAACTAAACTCCAGTTATGTGAAGAAAGAAATTAAACGATGACGTATTGATACAAACGACAGGTCAGGTAATTTTTCAATGACTAAAATTCCCACGAGATTTAGTATAAGGAAAATATATTTCTCTATGCCACTCAAAAACTTTTTAGTTTGTGGTGATATGAATGTTTTTCTTGTTGTAAATGATAACTACTATTAAAACTAGAATACTTTCATCAATAAATGAATATGAACATGTAATTGGACTATACATCTCTCTCTCTCTCTCTCTCTCTCTCTCTCTCTCTCTCTCTCTATATATATATATATATATATATATATATATATATATATATATATATATATATATATATATATATATATATTAATTGAGAGCAAGAAAATTGTCGTTTCGCTTTTGATATGTTGTTTTAGTATTAAAACTAGTTTTCGAACCCTCGCTTCGCGGCGGAGGTTCGATTTTTAATGTATTTTATTGTGTTTAGTTACGGAGCCTGCGAGTGAAAAATCAAAATATATGAAAAGTACCCTAAATATTTAGCGTTTTTTTAAAAGTGTCCGTTTTGCGTATAGTTAGTGACATTGTGTTCATAAAATTATTTCGAGTTTAAGGATGGTGTCAGAAAAATTTAACTCGTTGCGAGCGAGAAGCTATGACATGTTGAATATTTGAATGGAGTTTATTTAAGATATTTTATGAAAATTTTGAATTGACGCTTTAAAACCCTGTGTTGGGGACGATTTTAATTTTTGAACAAAGTGTGGGGGCTTTTGTGGTATTACTTGAAAGAAAGGAGGGAAAAATAAAGTGAAATGACGAAAATACTCATGGTACTATTCATAAGTTTTGTCGCGGCGGGGGTTCGATTTTTAATGTATTTTATTGTGTTTAGTTACGGAGCCTGCGAGTGAAAAATCAAAATATATGAAAAGTACCCTAAATATTTAGCGTTTTTTTAAAAGTGTCCGTTTTGCGTATAGTTAGTGACATTGTGTTCATAAAATTATTTCGAGTTTAAGGATGGTGTCAGAAAAATTTAACTCGTTGCGAGCGAGAAGCTATGACATGTTGAATATTTGAGTGGAGTTTATTTAAGATATTTTATGAAAATTTTGAATTGACGCTTTAACCCCCTGTGTTGGGGACGATTTTAATTTTTGAACAAAGTGTGGGGGCTTTTGTGGTATTACTTGAAAGAAAGGAGGGAAAAATAAAGTGAAATGACGAAAATACTCATGGTACTATTCATAAGTTTTGTCTAATAGTTAATATGGTAATGTCGAAGTATTCACTTTCCTATTTTTAAACTCTATGTATGTTATTGTTTTTTTTTATATAAGGGTTTATATTTATAGTATCTAATAAATCTTTATAATGATGATATCATAAATAGGATTGTTTAAACTTTAAAAAATATAAACATTTATAATATATTATATAAAGCTCTAAAGTGAAATGACGAAAATACCCATGGTACTATTCATAAGTTTTGTCTAATAGTTAATATGGTAATGTTGAAGTATTCACTTTCCTATTTTTAAACTCTATGTATGTTATTGTTTTTTTTTTAAATAAGGGTTTATATTTATAGTATCTAATAAATCTTTATAATGATGATATCATAAATAGGATTATTTAAACTTAAAAAAATATAAACATCTATAATATATTATATAAATCTCTAAAGTGATGATGTCATAAATAAGGATTCTCAATGCTTAAAAAAATTCAATGACCATATGTACGCTATTTGAAGCATTGTGTACAACCTTATGGTAAAACACCTCAATGACCATATGTACAATATTTGAAGCATTATATACAACCTTATGATCAAACATGTCCATGATCATATGTACAAACTTTAAAACAAATTGTACAATCTTTTACAAAACACTTCATGAACACATGTACAAACTTTGAAACATATTGTACTACCTTCATATAATAATTGTATTTTAAATTTAAAAAAATTAAAGAGGAATTTGCAATTACTAATAATTATTATTAAAAATTAAAAATATAAATTCTCAATTTTAGAGCGAACTTTATTATTATTATTATTATTCAAATATGGGTTCTCTTTACGGGATTAATTACGTCACATATGTATACTAAATACATGTCTCAATAAAATGTTGTAATGTAGGCTTTTATGACAAGAAAAATAGTAATTGTGATGAAAATTGGAAGAATGTCGTGTAAGAATAAATGTAGTTCATCTATTATGCCAAAATTAAGTATATCAATATGTTTGTAAAAACAACAAGTTTCTTAATCAGAATATGTGGTTCCACGGATAATTAAACTAAAAGACTTTAACATTTACGTTCACTTAATACCTAAAATATATTATTAAACTGCTTCGTATAAACAAACATGTGATTTCACGGGTCATTTCACTAGTAAAAAGAAAAATTCTAAGACTAGATGATGATGTCATTAAACAATTAATTGTATTTAATAAAAATATTAAGATGTTAATTATATAATATATGAAGCATTATGTACAATCTTATGATAAAACACCTCCATGACCATATGTACAATATTTGAAGCATTATGTACAACCTTATGATAAAATACATCCCTAACCGTATGTACAATATTTAAAGCATTACGTACAACCTTATGATAAAACACCACATGAACACATATACAAACTTTAAAACATATTGTACAACCTTTATATAATAATTATATTTTAATTTTTTTTTTTAAAAATGAAGAGTCATTTGTTATTAATAATAATAATAATTATTAAAAATATAAATACTCAATTTTTAAGCAAACTTTATTATTATTATTATTTATTATAATTATAATTTAAATTATAATTATAATGATAATTATATATACATATATCTAATAGACAAAAATGATGAATAGTATATTTAACACTCCTGATTTTTTTTAATAATACAGCGGAAGATCTGTTTATCATATATATATAATGTAAAATCCACTTGATTATAATATACACGTTAATATTTAAAAGTCCGGGTGTTATATTAAATATTACAATAACTTTTAATATAAAGGTCGCGACATCAGAGTTTTCGGCTTGGTCAAATATCTTCCAGCATCCCATCTTCACCCTGATAACTTGCATACAACAAATCCATAACCTGCAGGGAAGATGTGGGGGATTAGCACGAAGCTAAGTGAGTGCAACTAACTACATGCATAGCATACAGAAGTGTTATACTAATCATGTCACAAAAAGCTAACACACAAACATCACTTAAGTGCCGTCTACAGAGACTCTGGCGGCTCGGCCAAACCATTAACCACCAGCTGATCGGACTGGGGCTTACCAGAAGTTCCTCCACCACCGTGTTGTATATACATAATCCACACGCGACGGACACGTCATTCACATATATATACACCACGATTGTCTAGGCTACCACAGAGGAACCCAACCCGCAGGTTGATCTCTCATACTGAGGCTACCACACAATAGGGACACACTGGGCTCCAGCAGACAATCATCAACTAACATGCAGTCATCACCACAGACTAACTAACAGTATCAGTAAGTATATCTAACAAGCATGACAATCATAACATAACATGCCACTATATACTATATACTCCAGTTAGTCCCACTCACCGATACCGACAGCACTCGGTAGTCTAATGTCACCGAGCTTCTCCTCGTCCATATCACCTGAGAACAAATACTGAATAAGTTAGTAATCGTATTCCAATACTAACTATATCACAATCACAGTATATATAAACTAACACTTACGCACTTAACAATAAATCTGTCAACCGTACGAGTAACACTCTCACTCACACGTTTGAGAACACTCAACCGTGCGGTCGACAACTTACTCGTACGTTTGGTCTATGACTGAACGCCTATCAATGAATCCAATGCTCCGTACGGTTCACAACACGAGTGACAAGTGACTCGTACGAGTTACATATCAACCGTACGTATTACCTTAACCAAAACAATAGTTCTCCATAACCACTCACTCGCACAGTTCATAACACGGTTGACCCCCCAACCGTACTAGTGAAGGCTCACTCGTGCGAGTGATGAAGAACAGTAACATTAGCTGTTTAAATGGGTTTCAACTCAAAATGTACAACATAAACATCAATTCCTACAGTAAGTTATCACATATCATCATATATTCACTATATGATAAGCCTACATCGTAAACTCAGTCAAT
This sequence comes from Rutidosis leptorrhynchoides, assembly GCF_046630445.1. Classification (NCBI taxonomy): domain Eukaryota; kingdom Viridiplantae; phylum Streptophyta; class Magnoliopsida; order Asterales; family Asteraceae; genus Rutidosis; species Rutidosis leptorrhynchoides. The sequence continues at coordinate 282,932,622 of NC_092341.1, read as the reverse complement.
AACGACACCAAACGAGTACATAACAAGACATACACAATAAAATCCCTTCTTCTGATCAAAATAAAGTTTGATCTAGTTTCTTGAAACCTTATCATTGGATAGTAAACTTCAAGACGAGTCCAACGATAGTTTATTCATCAAAAATGGAGTTATGGTTTGAAAGTTACAGCCTTTTCAAGTTTACCAAAAACTGACCAGTGTTAACTCGCGCGGACGAGACCTCACTCGTGCGAGTGAGTCCTCAACCGCGTGGTTGAGCCTCAAATGCGTGGTCACTTGTACGGGTGACCTGTCAAAAGTGTGGGAGCTGTTAGAACATTCCAGCTCGCTGATTTTTGCCATTTTGACCCAAAAACTGGATTTTTGCAAGATCTAACACCAAAACCACTTTCAAAACATCATATAAACTATATAAAACATATTTCTAACATCAATTGAACATAATAAACACTTATGATTAGGATTCAAGCATCAAAGTGCATAAAACCCATTTAACCTCAAAACCCAATTTCAAGCAAGAATCATGACAAGAATCTGAGTAATACTTACCTTATGATGATCACTAGTATACAAGGGACTGATTTCTAACTTGAATTCCAACAAATTAACCAACTTTGATCTTAGGGTTTAGAGATGAGAAAGATTAGGTACAGAGTACTTGTTTTCTTATTTAGGGAAAATGAGAAGAAACCTCCAGAAACATACATATAAATGGGTTATAAACCCATACCCCATATCACATGGGTATTTATCAGTTATCTGAATTCTTTCGTACATCATTTGGCAACCCAAACGAAGTTCAATTTAAATAAACAAACCTGTTCTGTGACCCTTGTCACAAACTGGTCCTATCCACAACATTAACTAATAATAAATATAAGCATAAAATAAAAGCATAAAATAACACCACATAATCTGAGGGCAAAATAGTAATCTAACAGCTAGGCCCGCTTCGAGGGTGTTACAGTATAGGGGCATTTTCGAATTTCACCTTTTTTTTTACTGAATTTCATTTCACCAACAAAGCCTCTCAGATTTTTTTCAATAATTCAAATCAACCCCCCAAACAGGGGGTAAAGTGTCAAATAACCATTTTCATAAAAAAATCTTAAATAAACTCCACCCAAATATTCAACGGGTCATATCTTCTCGCTCGCAACGAGTTAAATTTTTCCGACAACATCGTTAAACTCGAAATAATTTTAGGAACACAATGTCACTAACTATACGCAAAACGGACGCTTTTTAAAAAAAACGCTAAATATTTGGGGTACTTTTCATACACGTTGATTTTGCGTTAAATTTTTAAAAGTCGACAATTCCATAGCAAAACGCAGAGATGCACATATATTGTTAATTTAAAATAATATTTAAATCTTTCACGGGTTATACCTTTTAGTTCAACTCGAGTTGCGCTTCAACGACATCATCGTTAGTCACGAAATAATTTTACAAACTAAATGAAATAAAATACATTGAAAACTGAACCCCTCGCGCGAAGCGAGGGTTCGAAAACTAGTTATTATTCAAATATGAGTTCTCTTTACGAGATTAATTACGTTACATATGTATACAAAATACATGTCTCAATAAAAGGTTGTGTTGGTTAGTAATCCAATGATAATATTCAAATATTAACCATCTTGTTTTGATGATAACACTAAATGGCAAGTGCTTACCAGTGTGTATACAATACAAGTTCATAAGCCTACATGATCTCTAGCAAGAGACCACAAATCATTAGAAACAAAAATATTTGAAAAACGCACGGCTACACCACGGTCGACCGTAGGCCTGACCGTGGATGCCTTTTGCCCAGTTTCGAACCAAAATTCAAATCGTTTTGAAAACTGGCTTCACGGTCGACCATACGGCTGACCGTATTTGAAGCTGCAATTTTTGCTGTTAAACTTTTCAATCAAACAAAGATCTACCACTTTCGGGCATCCATAATTTATGAAACCTTTTTTAATATACTGAGAATTGATGCCCTTTTCATATCCAAAAGAGTTTTTATCATAAAGCGCTAATTTCGACTAATCTCACTTAAAAAGTCTTAATAACGTTTTGAGCCAATTTAGTACTAACATATAAGTGTTATATCTTTTTACATCTTGTTACACAATACTACTTAAACATTTTTTAAACATACTAATGATGGTCATTAAAGTCCCAATTAAAGAGATGCTCTCCCATTTCTCTTAAGTATCACTTGTATGTATATTATGTAAGTATGTATGCTTAATTAAATCAAGGCTAGTCACAAAGTGTTCAACTAGATTCAAACTAGTCAACTAAGGATGTAACAAGGTTCCAACTAGCAAGATACTTCCATCAAGAAGAAGACAAGGGATTAAGGTGCTAGTTAAGCTTGTTTGGAAGTTTATGATTTGTCAAGAGATGATTAAAGCAACTAGCCTAGGGATTCTTCATTATAATTAAACAAGTCAAGATTGACTTGTAGCAAGCAACCAATAGGAGATGATACTTCCATTCAAGTATTAACAAAGCTTAAGATTCATGGGTTATTGTGTTTGGAGCTTTGTGGGTTGTCAAGGGACAAGGTTTCAGCATTTTCCATAATAGGAATTCAATGATACAAGAGAAGGACAATGGAACTTTCCTCATTTGCAAGCTTATGTCAACTTCATTGAATGCATCCAAAGTAAGAGATGATGGTCAAGGGTATCAAGATGTTTTGGCATCTTTTTGCGGACATCAAACAAAGGAAAATGGCCAAAAAAATGCAGATTACAACGGCTCTATAACGGATTTATTTTCAGTACAGCAAGGAGCGCGGTCGATCCACGGTTGATAGTGCAGAGAGTCGCGCAGGTTCTGTCAGCATTTTTCTCTTCCTATATATACCAACATTTGCCAAACTTGAAGACTACCTCTTTCCAAAACACTTTTAAATGCATATCTACTGATCTCCCAAGCCTCAAGCAAATATCCATGGAGAGATTATAAGAGGGAACGAGAGATTCTACTTACACTAAGTAGAATTAGATTGTAAACTTCATGCTTATCATTGTATCTTTAAGTTTACATTGTAAGATACTTTCTTAAGGGGTCAAGGAAGTTAAATGGTTCTTGTGATAGGAAACACCATATTGCTTTATGATTCGAGTTCCTTAAAGGATCTAGGAACTTAATCAATTCCATTAGGAATTAAGTTGGTGTAACCTATTGAAGAACTATGAGTGGGTGAATCTTGTATCTTGTAATAGTAGCATTAGGTAACTTAGTGATCAATCTTCCTTAATGGGAACTAGGAAGTTGATTAATTCCATTGGAGATTAATGCTTGTCTATGGTGAAGACAAGTTGATCTAAGTTAAGATCTTTCGAAGGGATAGAAAGGTTAAAGGTGTTACCTAGCACGTATAGAAGATTTATGATTTCACTAGGATTAGAGCATTAGGATCTTGTGGTAAGAGCATTTGGTGTTTGTGAATTCTTCAAAGGGACGTAAGGGTTCATAAGTAGCGGCTTATCGAGGAGCTAGTGTTGTATTCGGACACTCCACTGGGTTTGGGGTATCATAGTGAAGAAAAGTCTCAATTCGTAGAATTGGGGAGTGGATTAAGGTGGATTAGTTAACATCCACCCGAACCACTATAAATCTTTGTGTTTGTGCACTTACATACTTTACATACTTGCATTAACAAACACAAATGCTTCCACACTTAAACTTATGTTTTGATCTTTAAAGATTTCAAAAAAGTTTTAAGAAACCACTAAGTAACTATTCACCCCCTCTAGTTACTTACAATTGGTATCAGAGCGGTTGCTCGAATCTTTGCTCCAAAAAAACATTTTTGTGACTAAAACTACTTTGTGCAAAAATTCGAGTCAAAGATCTTAGAACTAAGCTCTACTTGGTTGAAGAACGCAAAAGAGTTTGGAAGAGTTAGTCTTGAATCATGGTGAAAGTTTTCATATAAGAAGCAACTTCAAGACACTCAAGGGATGTGGAAGTCAAGGATCGAACCCGAATGCTCAAACTTACATCCACTACATTGAGGAAAAATACCACCATTTACATGGTGAGGTAAGTTTGCTTGCTTCTAGCAAAAATATATAAATTAATAGGTTTGTTTAATATTATAAAGCTTGTGTACTCTAAATGTTGTGATAATTAACAAAACCTTGATTAAAATGAAAAACTTAAACAAAGAAACATTCTTTGAATAAACAAAGTTAATTTTTGAAAAATAAAAGGATATAAAGAAAAATGTGGGGTTGGGTCAAAATCACAACTATAGTGTACACAATAGAAGCACCTTGAAACTTGCCATGAAACTTAGGAAAATCCTTGCATGAAAAATGACATGAATTATTGTTTAATGTGTGCTTGATTAATTGATCTTACATGCTAGAATACATAAGTTGTCACACATCTTAGAGACTTAAATAATAGACATAATATCTAAGAGTAGACTCTAAGCATCTCATTAAGTATTCTCGAAAATAAAACAAAAGATTACTTAGTGGTAATAATAATTTGTAAATAAGGTCACTAACTTGTGATTATTTTTGGACAAGAAAAAGAAGTATTTTTAAAAGTCAAAGATATCAAACGATAAATTAAACACTTGGCTTTAAAATACACATTGAGTAGACCTACCATGAGATTTTCAAGAAACACACTTTATAAGACTCAATATAATGCCAAATCGGACGGCGGTCGAGTCTACGGTTTACCGTGGATCGACCGCATAGGCCCTGATCAAAAATTGCCTTCACAATTTTAAGATCGGCCATGGTGTGACACTTTTAGACGTTAAATCTTTTTAAAAATGGTTAAAACAATCGTTTTACATCGTTTATTGGAAATAATTAAACATTTACCAATGTGAAGCTAGTTATTGTCATTAAACGACACTTGTTTAAATGTCATGTTTTTAACACGTAAGTGTAAATTATTTTCAAACAACTAAAAGTGTATAAAATCAATTATTCTCAAGACATGGACTTGGTTTATCAAATCTTAAAATATAAACATGTCTAAAGGATAAAATCTATTGTTTGAGAAAGGTACTAAAATGGATTAGGACAAGAGTGTTTAATGTTAACAATCCCAAACCCAACAAATATTGGGTACTGATGTTATGCGAGGTGTATATGAAATAGTTATATTTTTGTTATGAAATACTATTAAATACGATACAATTTTACACAAGTTATTTATTTATTTATAGAGTGGATATACCTAAACATTGCTACAACACTATAGGCAGTGAACCTAATCGTAAAGTAGTGTAGTTTTTAGTAAGTCCGGTTCGTTTCGCAGGGAGCTAGCCAAGTTAACGCTATATTTTTTTTAAAACTATATTTGTGTGTGTGTGTGTGTATATATATATATATATATATATATATATATATATATATATATATATATATATATATATATATATATATATATATATATATATATATATATAAGTAGTATTATTATTATAAAAGGGGGTTTTTACCGTTTAATGGCCGGTTTGTTGATTTTATGTCTTAAATCACAATTAAAACCTAATGTAAAATATTAAAAATAAATATAACTTAATTTAAAGCGTAAAGTAAATAACGATAAATAAAAATTGCGATAAATAAAAGTACGATTAATAAAATGACGATAAATAAAATTACGATAATTACAAGTACGATGAGATATAAAATAAAGGAATTATGCTTATTTAAACTTCCGTAATCATGATGTTTGACGTGTTGATTTTAATTTATTACCATGGGTTAATTGTCCTTTGTCCTGGATTATTCGATATGTCCATACGATTTTGTCCATACTAGTCCATCGGTCATAATTATAAAGTGCAGGATCTTCGTCAAATTAACCTTATATCCGAAGTCAAATATTCCAACTAATTGGGGATTCGAACTGTAACAAGGTCTTAATACTTTGTTTAATGAATACACCAGGTTATCGACTGCGTGTAATCCAAGGTTTTACTACTTTGTTAACAATTACACCAATTACCCTTGAATGTAATCCACCCCTATTTTAATGAGTCCATTAACTATTAATCCATTCCCGTGTCGGGTAAAATGAACAATTATTAGTATTTATAAATATCCCTCCCACTGTACCCGATTAAGCGTATGTGGTTATATATAGATACGTCAAATTGTAACCTTTATATTAAATTAATGAAGTATCGTTTAGTTAATATAAAGCCCATTAATAGCCCATAGTCTAATTTCCACAAGTGTCGTTCTTTTGTCCAAACCCCAATTATGGTACAAAACCCAATAATCCCGTCTTTAATATTTAGCCCAACATCACGATTACTTCGGCTTAAATAAGCATAATAATAACTTAGCTACGAGACATTAATTTAAAAAGGTTGAACATAACTTACAATGATTATTAATAGCGTAGCGTTACACGGAAATTTCGACTTACAAACTTAAATCATTCGCCAATATAACCTTATTATTATTAAACTTTAAATTAAAATTAAAATTAAAATTATATATACATATTTTACGTAGATAGAAAGAAGAAAAGGAATGATGAATCGAGCAGAATGTGTGGCCTTTTATAGGCCCACTTGATCACTGTGTGCTCCGCGAGTGCGGTATTTTTGTTCTTCATAGCTCCGCAGTCGCGGAGCTTTGGATTCCAGCTCATTGATCAAATCCAAAACGTGGGCTGCGTATAATTATAATATATAATAATATATATAATTAATTATATATTATATTCTTGTGCATAGTTGACTTGTAATTTTTGGTCCGTTGCGTCGCACGCTGATAGTTGGTTCATGTCTCGGTTCCGGATTTTCGAACGCCTTTTCATATAATTTAATATCTTGTACTTTGCTTTTTGCGGCTTGTACTCTTGCCATTTTTAGACGTTTCTCATCAATAATTTGAACCACTTGGATTGTACTTTGTACTTTTTAGCTTTTTGGTCGTTTGCGTCTTCAAATCGTCGAATCTGTCTTTTGTCTTCACCTTTTATTATTTAAACGAATATCACTTGTAAATAGAACAATTACAACTAAATGCTTGTCGTTCTTGAAGAATAATGCTATGAAATATATGTTCGTTTTTAGCATTATCAAATATTCCCACACTTGAGCGTTGCTTGTCCTCAAGCAATATAGAACTTGAATATAACTTTACTAGAATCACTTCTTTATTCTTCACACTTTGTACATCAGTGATTTTAATACGGCGGTATGAATAATGGTAGTAACGATGTGGTTTACAGTCCCACATGACTATAAAAATTTAGATCCTATAGGAAATTGGATCTTTATGAAAACATTTGATCTTTTTGAAAATTCAATCTAGCTTTTACCCTAGATAAGTTTTCCGGAATAACCCTTCACCGGTGTTTGCAAAATGTTTTTGTGGGTTTTGTGGGTTTTAGATTTGAAAATTTTAGCTCAAAACTTATGGTTTTGTGTCACCCACTTGCTAACCTTGTATTAGGAAAGCACACGTCCAGTTTACTTGCTCCGTATATTACCTTTTGGTATACTACCGTCCGATTGTAAAGGAAAGCGTTGAACGAGCAACTGTTAAGGCAATGTCTAATGACATGCTTTTGATTATGGTCTATATCATGTCGGATGCAATTACTATCCTTGTAGGAGCAATAGTAAAGATCACACTATAGTTTTTCGGTCTGGCACAAGGTCCTGTCTTTGACCATGCTATGCAACCACCGTTCTTACGGTTGACACCCGATTTGGTTCAGGTGACCTATTGAATTCCGGTGAATTCTTAGGATTTTACGTTCAATGGTAATGAACGCATTAAAAATGGGCTTTCAGAAAATAAATCGGTTTGTAATTTGATCAAAATATTTTCTCGTTCAAGCTCGAGTTTACATATCATTGAATTTCATGAGTGTGAATTCTCAATCTTTAAGGTCAATCTCAAGGATTGAGTAATATCAGGCTTAAAAGTTGATTTTTGATCTTTTAAGGAGATTATCCTTTCTGGGGATCTGATTCATTAGTCTTATAAGCTAATTTGCACGGTGCCCCCCATTGTACGAGACAGATTCTCTCATGGTTAGGATAAGTCTGACCACTTGGCAACCCTGTTTGATGCTGAGGTCCGTGGATTTCCAGCTAATTTTCGAGAAAACTTTTCAAGGTTTTTCGTAGACTCTACAACTGATCTGGACGACAACTTCCTGACCTAAATCAAGAAGCGCGTGTCTTTTTCTCTCAGAAGACTTTACCTCCTTTTAAATTCCATTTATATTACAATAAACTGGGTAAAACTAATTAATATCGTCCAAAACAAAAGTATCTTTAATTATTTGTACAAAAACATGTGATATATGTCCTAAATAACTTGGTAAATTTTTCCCACACTTGGCTTTTATTTTCCTTTCTTTGCCTTTTTATTCTCCTCTATTCCATTTTAAATGAATTCAAGCATTTTGGGTTGTTTCTCAATTTATGTCCTTTCCGAGGTAACAATAATTTCGGTGTTAACACCTAGTTTTATCGTTCATAAATATGTATAAACATGATTTTAAATTCATTTATTTGAAAATTTTTAAAATTTTTACTAGAAGTGGGTAGTCAGTATATAAGACTAGTGCTGTTATATTATTATCAGAGAGCACTAGATTCTAATACAACTACTGCTTTACTAGTAAAATTTAACTGCGACTATTAAACCAAGTGTATAAGTCAAAAAATTTTAAAAACTGAAAGAATTGAATCCCTTCCCACACTTAAGATCTTGCAATGCCCTCATTTGAAAGAAATCAGTAGCAATTTAATTTATTGAGGGTGATTAGCATAGAAAAATGATTAAATTTAACCAAAGTTTCCAAACATATTGTTGTTTGTGTTGAATGATAAATGGTGCACATCATTTGTTCATTCCGTCTGTTGTTACATCACACTTGTTTTTCGTTTTGTCGTCAAAATTAATAGCTTTTGCTAAACTTAATGTCAGTCTTTGAAAGTGCGTCGTTTTACCCTGTTTTGTACATGAGATAAACTACAAACATATATATACATATTTTTGAAGTTGTGTATATCACCCCACATTCAAAAATTATTAAAATCTAATAATAAAAGTTAGAAAATTATAAAAACTATTATAGTATCAAAAGAAGTATTAAAAGTATAAAATTGCAAGTTACCAAATAAATAAAAATAGGCATAAAAGAAAATTATGGTTGATGAGGATGGTGCCAGTAGAGATTTCATTCATAGCCGTAAGTGCTGTAGAATGCTTGAGCTGGGTCATATGTAGGGTACGGTGGTCGGGTCTGTATAGTCTAGGGAGGAAATACGGGCATTGGAGTAGGAATGTAATTTGTATTTATGTATGTACAATGACTTATGATTTGGTTTTGATGATACTGCCAATCTTGAAATGCTCATTGTCTAGCCATTTCATACTCATGTTGAGCCATAAAAATTTGCATTTCTGTCATCTGATTCCCCCCTCCCGCATTACCTTGCTGCTGATCTCTTTCGACCTCTGGACGATTGCCATCATATGGTGCTGCAGCGTTATGTCATTTCTTTAAAACCTTAGCACCATGATACACGCGTAAGTCTATTCTATCACGGGGTTCTGATTCTGCCATTAATAATCCCCCCGACTTCTATCCACACCGAGATGCTCAGCAATTAAAGTAATAAAGATACCACCTCCTATTATACTATTAGGCCGCATACCCCTAACCATAGCCGATAAATAATAACCCACACAATAAGGTATACTTACAGCGCTTTGTGGGTCTCGAATACACATGTGGTAAAATAAATCTTGTTCATTTACCTTTTCTTTGTTCCTATCTTGCTATGTATCGAGTTTGCTAAAAACCTGTGGATCACTCTTAACTCAGCTCTATCAATATCAATATAAGAGTAAGATCCCCCACGAAATCGGTTATGGCTAGTCATTCTACTCCATATTCCATTCATATCAAAATTTTCATCAACCCTCCTACCATTAACTATCAACCTTTGACAATCAGTAGATGCTAGTTTCTCAGGCGTATATATATGTAAAGCCTGAGCCATATCTAGTAGAGACATATGGTGCATCTCACCTCCTAATAAAAATCTAATAAAGCTCCGATCGGTTAAGGTAGCTACCCGATCATTTATTTCAATACTACATAATAATTCCACACACCATTCTCTATATACAGGCCTACGTATATTGAACAAACGTTCCCAATCATTAAAAGTAGAATTACCATACCTTTGTGTAAGTAATTCTCTGATTGGATCGGCCAATCCTGCTGCTTCTAACGGTTCCTAATCTATTACCCTGGGTACTTCAACATCATTAGACTGAAGGGTGTGTAAGTTCCTCTGATATTTTGGATAGTCAATCCAAAATCTGTCGAACCTCAAGTTTGGGTGTAAATTTGCCTCAGTGATATTTGAAAATGAAATGACTTGATGAGGTATATTTTGTCTGTATTGGTCGTTAATCTCCTGCTCGTCTGCATTAGGAGGAGCATTGCGAGCCTGGGATGAAGATTCACCCCTTTCAGTCTGTAAAACACATTAAACACAATTTTTGTGCATCCAAATATGCATTAGTGTTAGCAAAATCATTAATCAAAACAATCATAATGACATGTTTAATCCATATTAAACTTTATACGCATTTTCATAATATTAACAATTCTATACTTTTACAAATAAACATATATGAAAATGTATACAATGTTCCTTAGCATTCATCTTCTAAAATATGTCAAAAATAATCATTATAGCAATTAAACAAGTTCCACATGGAATTCATATCAATTAAATCGAGTTCATGCATTTTTGACTCAAAAAGTCCACTTTAATACTCAAAAATCATGTTTAGGATCAAAGTTTTGATCATTTAGCAATCTAAACATGTTACACTACTTAATTTAGCATAAATAACAACAAAATTCGGCCATAACCTGTTTATATCAAAAAGCCCCAATTTTGTTCAAGAACACAAACCCTAGATTACTCAAAATATGAAGTTTAAGGCTTCTAATCATGTTAAATAGCATCAATCTAGGTTATACAAGCATAATATACAAACAATTTAAGCACAATTACACTAGAAATCATTAAAATCAAATTAGGTATATTTTTGCTCAAGAACACTAAAAATTCGGATTAAAGAGTGTTTAGATGTAGAAATTACCGATTTCCTTGAGAAACTTCTTGGGAAGAATCTCCTCATCGTGATTTTAACAAAAAATTTGATGATTAACGGTGAAAAATCGTGATTTTGAGAGTATTTTTGTGAGTATTTTCGCAGCAATTTTTGGGTGTGGTGTGTTTGGGGACTGGTCTGTCGGCCAGTTAACCCTTTATGGATTTTTATTTTTCCGCGAGTGCGGATGTGGGTACCACAAAAACTCCGCGAGTGCGGATTTTTTTTATATATATAAAATCTTTATTAATAAAACAATTAATTAAATTTAAAATTTTGTTTTCCTTTTTATTTAGGATGAGGTTGTTTCGGTACGTTTACCTAGTTTGTCCCTCGACAAAATTTTAAAATTTGTCATTTTAAAGCGTTTGTTTTAAAAGCAAAGATTTTTGGGTTTTTTTAAATATTTTTGGCATACTTTAAATCAATAAGATTAAAAATAATGATAACAAAATTTCTCATCCCGCCCTTGGGTAAAGCAATTTCGGTTCAACGACCTAGTCTTCAACTCACGACGAATTTTAAATATCAAATTTTTAACTTAATGAAATAAAGTAAATTTTTGTTTTTAAATTTACACCAAACTTAAATTTAAAATGCATAAAATTAAAAATTCATATTAATATTATTAATATTTTTATACATTAATTTTACAAACTTATATAGAAAATATTAATTTTTAAAATATTTAAAAACTTAAATATATTGATTAAAAAGATTTACAATATTAATTTAATATTTATATATTAATTTTAAAAACAAGGTAAAAATAAAATTAAAAATCTTTTTGGTCTTTTATCTCACTTTAATCAATCAAATATTATCAAAAATATACGTCCCTCTTTTGGGTAAAGTAATTTCGGCTATTTTACCTAGTTTTACTCCTGACGAATTTCTGAAATATTTTGGATTGATTGATTAAAGATATTTATACCTTAAGAATAAACGGTAAATTTCGCAGTGATGTAATAAATTTTTGTATGATATCAATAATTTCGGTTTCGCATACCTAATTTTATTGAATATCAATTTAATACTTTATAGCGAACAATTCAGCGTTTATTATCAAAAGGTTAAAAGGAATAAATAAAAATAAATAAAAACTGTACATACTTACCTGTGAGATAGAATTCTCAGAGACCTGCTTTAGCCGACTCATAGGAGAGTCGTGTGATTTGGTTTTCCATAGCTACATAAGCGTAACCTCGATTCTTCAATAACTTTTCTTCTAAACATATGAACGGTCCTTCTCTGCATAGAGTAACAAATTCGGTATTTGAATATGTTTGATTGTTCGAACATTTACCTTCGTGTGACCATTTTTCGTATTTATGACATCTTTCATGATGTCGTGCTCTTCTTTTTGTTGCGGATTTTGATTTTCCTTTACCAAAATGTGTCTTATGATGATCTTTCCTGAGTTCTTTCCTTACTTCGTCCATTTTGCCTCTTATGAATGATACCAGTTCACTCGGGAAAGTGTTATTATTACGTTTAGTAATCATAGCGTGTTGATGTTATGCGAGGTGTATATAAAATAGTTATTAATTTTAGCAGAAAACACTATTAAATACGATACAATTTTACACAAGATATTTATTTATTTATAGAATGGATATACTTAAACCTTGCTACAACACTTATAGGCAGTGTACCTAATCGTACAGTAGTGTAGTTTTTAGTAAGTCCGGTTCGTTCCACAGGGAAATCTTTAAACAAAGCTCAACGCTATATTAGTTTACTTTTATAAAAATACAAACATATATATAAGTAATATTATTATTATAAAGGGGGGTTTTTACCGTTTAATGACCGGTTTGTCGATTTTAAAACTTTAGTCGCAGTTAAAACCTAATGTAAAATATAAAATATATACAAGACTTAAATTAAAGCGTAAAGTAAATAATGATAATGAAATTGCGAATAATAAAAGTGCGATAAAATAAAATTGCGATAATTAAAAAGTACGATAATTAAAAGTGCGATTAAATAACAAAAAATGCGATAATTAGAAGTGCAATTAAATATAAAATAAAGGAAATTAAATATGAAATAAAAGAATTATGCTTATTTAAACTTCCGTAATCATGATGTTTGACGTGTTGATTTTAGTTTTATGCCCCATGGGTTAATTGTCCTTTGTCCTGGATTATTTAATATGTCCGTCTGGTTTTTGTCCATAACAGTCCATCAGTCATAAATATAAAGTGCGAGTGTCCTCGTCAAATTATTCTTATACCCGAAGTTAAATATTCCAACTAATTGGGGATTCGAATTGTAACAAGGTTTTAATACTTTGTTTAATGAATACACCAGGTTATCGACTGCGTGTAAACCAAGGTTTTACTACTTTGTTAACAATTACACCAATTACCCTTGAATGTAATTTCACCCCTGTTTTAATTATTCTAGTGGCTATTAATCCATTCCCGTGTCCGGTTAAATGAACGATTATTCGTACATATAAATACCCCGCCCATCGTGTCCGATTGAGTGTATATGGTAATTTATAGGGACGCCCAATTGTAAATCTTTATATTAACATTAACAAACTTTCATTTAGTTAAACAAATATAAAGCCCATTAATAGCCCATAGTCTAATTTCCACAAGTGTCGTTCTTTTATCCAAACCCCAATTATGGTACAAAACCCAATTACCCAATTTTAGTAATTAGCCCAACATCATGATTACTTCGTTTTAAATAAGCATAATAATAACTTAGCTACGAGACATTAATGTAAAAAGGTTGAACATAACTTACAATGATTAAAAATAGCGTAGCGTTACACGGACAGAATTTCGACTTACACCCTTACAACATTCGCTAACATACCCTTATTATTAGAATTAAAATTAAAATTAAAATATAAATTATATATATATATATATAAATTTTACGTATGATAAGAGAAGAAAAAGATTTTAATTGTGATCAGAATTCGGTTGGCTTTATAGGGAATTTCGATTTTTGGGGCTCCGCGACTCGCGGCAAAATCCTCTTCAAACTCCGCGAGTTGCGGAGAATGTATTTACAGCTCACACCCTTGGAGTCTTTCTCTGCCGACGGTTTTATAATATATATATAATATATATATAATTAATATAATTAATTATATATTATATTATATTTATATACATAGTTAACTTGTAATTTTTAGTCCGTTGCGTCGAGCGTTAAGAGTTGACTCTGGTCCCGGTTCCGGATTTTCGAACGTCCTTGCGTACAATTTTATATTTTGTACTTTGCGTTTTGAATCTTGTACTCTTGTAATTTCGAGACGTTTCTTATCAATAATTGGAACCTTTTTGATTGTCTTTTGTACTTTTGAGCTTTTTGGTCGTTTGCGTCTTCAATTCGTCGAATCTGTCTTTTGTCTTCACCTTTTATTATTTAAACGAATATCACTTGTAAATAGAACAATTGCAACTAAAAGCTTGTCTTTCTTGAGGAATAATGCTATGAAATATATGTTCGTTTTTAGCATTATCAAATATTCCCACACTTGAGCGTTGCTTGTCCTCAAGCAATATCGTCTTGAAATACTAGAATCACTTCTTTATTCTTCACACTTTGTACATCAGTGATTTCTATACGGCGGTATAAACAATGGTAGTAACGATATGGTTTACAGTCCCACATGACTATAAAAATTTAGATCCATTAAGGAAATTGGATCTTTATGAAAACATTTGATCTTTTGAAAATTAAATCTAGTTTTTACCCTAGATAAGTTTTCCGGAATAACCCTTTACCGGTGTTTGCAAAATATTTTTGTGGGTTTGGTGGGTTTTAAATTTGAAAATTTTAGCTCAAAACTTGCGGTTTTGTGTCATCCACTTGCTAACCTTGTATTTGGAAAGCAACACGTCCAGTTTACTTGTCCCGTATATTACCTTTCGGTAAACTACCGTCCAGTTGTAAAGGAAAGCGTTGAACAAGCAACTGTTAAGGCAATGTCCCGTGACATGCTTTTGATTATGGTCTATAACGTGTCGGACGCAATTACTATCCTTGGTAGGAGCAATAGTAAAGCTCACCCTTATAATTTTTCGGTCTGGCACAAGGTCCTGTCTTTGACCACTATGCAACCACCGTTCTTACGGTTGACACCCGATTTAGTTCAGGTGACCTAATGAATTCCAGGTGAATTCCTAGGATTTTACGTTCAATGGTAATGAACGCATTGAAAATAGGGTTTTCAGAAAACAAATCGGTTTATAATTTTGATCAAAATATTTTCTCGTTCAAGCTCGAGTTTAGATATCATTGAATTCCATGAGTTTGAATTCTCAATCTTTAAGGTCAATTTCTAGGATTGAGTAATATCAGTCTTAAAAGCTGATTTTTAATCTTTAAGGAGATTATCCTTTCTGGGGATCTGATTCATTAGTCTTATCAAGCTAATTTGCACGGCGCCCCCCATTGTACGAGATAAATCCTTCTCATGGTTAGGATAAATCTGACCACTTGGCGACCCTGTTTAATGCTGAGGTCCGTGGATTTCCTGCTGATTTTAGTGATGACTTTTCTAGATTTTTCGTCAACCTACAGCTGGTCTGGACGACAACTTCATGACCTAAATCAAGAAGCGCGTTTCTTTTTCGGAAGACTTTACTTCCTTTTAGTGATGGAATTGATTCATCGTGTAGATCCATCTCTTCTTTTCTTTCATCGGGTAAAACAGTTTAGTTTAGTCCAAAGCAAAAGTATTTTCAGTTATTTGTTACAGATATATGTGACATATGTTTAAGATAACTTGGTAAATTTTCCCACACTTGGCTTTTATTTTCCTTTTTATCGTCCTCTATTCCATTTTAAATGAATTTTAACATTTTAGTTTGTTTCTTAATTTATGTCCTTTCCGAGATAACAATAATTTCGGTGTTAAAACCTAGTTTTATCGTTCATAAATATGTATAAACATGATTTTGAATTCATTTAATTGAAAAAAAATGAAAAATTTTACTAGAATTGGGTAGTCAGTATATAAGACTAGGGCTGTTCTTTTTTATCAGAGAGCACTAGATTCTAATACAACTACTGCTTTACTAGTATTTTTAATGGTAACCAAGTGTTTAAGATAAAAATTTTAAAATCCGAAAGAATTTAACCCCTTCCCACACTTAAGATCTTGCAATGCCCTCATTTGCAAGAAATCAGTAACAATTTAAATTATTGAGGGTGATTAGTGTGAAAATGATTAAATTTTACCAAAGTTTCCAAATATATTGGCGTTTGTTTGCTGAATGATAAATGGTGCACATCATTTGTTCATTCCGTCTTGTTGTTATTTCACATATATTTTGCATCTTGTCGTCAAAATTAGTTGCTTTTGCTGAACTTAATGCCAGTCTTTGAAAATGCGTTGTTTTACCCTGTTGTGTACATAAGATAAACTTGCAAACATATATACATATTTTTGAAGTTTGGTATATTACCCCACGTTCAAAAATTATTAAAATCTAAGAATAAAAGTTAGATAATTATAAAAATGATTACAATATTAACAAAAGTATTAAACGTATCAATAATTACAAATTACAAAATAATAAAAAATAATAAGTAAACTAAGGATGATATTGGTACCAATAGGGGTTCCAGGCATAACCATAAGTGCTATAGAATGCTTCGGAAGGGTCATACGTAGGATATGGTGGCTGCATCTCTATCGACCAAGGAGGGAAGATGGGTTTCGGTGTAGGAATATAGTTTCTACCTATATGTTGGCAATGAGCTATGATTTGGTTCTGATGAACTTGCCAATCTTCAAATGCTCTCTGTCTAGCATTTTCGTATTCCTGAGAAGCTATAAACCTATGCATTTCTTGCATCTCATTCCCCCCTCCTACATTACCTTGCTGCTGGTTTCTCTCCACCTGTGGATGTCTACCATGGTATCGTACTGCGGCGTTATTTCGCCTCTTCAAAACTTTCGCACCATGGTATACATTTAAACCTATAGTATCGCGGGGTTCTGGTTCTTCTACTAATAATCCCCCCCGACTTATATCCACACCGAGATATTCACCAATCAAAGTAATAAAAATACCACCTCCTATTATGCTATGTGGTCGCATCCCCCGAACCATAGCTGATAAATAATAACCCACACAATATGGTATACTTATAGCGCTTTGTGGGTCTCGAATACACATATGGTAAAACAAATCCTGTTCATTTACTTTTTCTTTGTTCTTACCCCTTTGTGTAATCGAATTAGCTAAAAACCTATGTATCACTCTTAATTCGGCTCTATCTATATCCAAATAAGAGTAATTTCCCCCTTTGAAACGGTGATGGCTTGTCATTTGACTCCACACACCGTGTGTATCAAAATTCTCATCTATCTTTCTACCGTTTAGTATCAATCCTCTACAATCGGCAGACGCTAACTCCTCAGGCGTATATATACGTAAAGCCTGAGCCATGTCCAGTAAAGACATGTGGCGCATCGAACCGCCTAACAAAAATCTAATAAAAGAACGATCGGTTAAACTAGCTACCCGATCATTCAACTCTATACTACATAACAATTCTTCACACCATACTTTATATACAGGTCTACGTATGGTGAATAAACATATCCAGTCATTAAAAGTAGAATTACCATACCTCTGTACAAGTAATTCCCTAATTGGCCCGGCCAATTCTACAGCTTCTAAGGGTCCCCATTCTATGACCCTCGGTACCTCAACAACCTTGGAATGAAGAGTATGCAAACCCCGTTGATATTTTGGATAATCTATCCAAAGTCTGTCAAATCTCAGGTTCGGGTGCAACTCTTCCAAGTGCATATCAGAAAAGGTCATGACTGGATGGGGTATATCCTGCTTGTAGTAGTTATCCACCTCCTGTTATTCCAAATTCTCAGCAGGAGCATTGCGGGCTTGGGATGAAGATTCACCCCTTTCATTCTGCAAAACACATCAAACACAATTTTTGTGCATCCAAATATACATTAGTGTCAGCAAAATTATCAATCAAAATAATTACAATGACATTATCAATTTATATCAAACTTAAGCTATTTTTCACATTTTTATCAAATCTACACTTTTTCAAATAAGCATATACGAAAATGTTCGCCAAGTTCATAAGCATTCAACTCAAATAACATGTCAAAATAATCATTACTAGCAATTAAACAAGTCTCAAATGGCATTATCTTTCAAAAATCAAGTTCATGAATTTTAGACTTGAAAAAGTCCACTTTAATTCTCAAAATCATGTTTAGGCTCAAAGTTTGGATCATTTAACTACCTAGACATGTTACACTACTCAATTTAGCAACAATTCATGATAAAAATCGGCCATAACCTGTTTATATCAAAAAGCCCCAAATTGCTCAAGAACACAAACCCTAGATTACTCAAAATTTGAAGTTTAAGGCTTCTAATCATGTTAAACAGCATCAATCTAGGTTATACAAGCATAATACATAAACAATTTAAGCCTAATTACACTAAAAATCATCAAAATCAAATTGGGGAAAAAATAGCTCAAGAACACCAAATTTCGGATTAAATGGTGTTTAGGTGTAGAAATTTACCGTTTTTCTTGAGTAATTCTTAGATAGCATCCTTCTCAACATGATTTTAGCAAAAAATTTGGTGATTAACGGTTAAAAATTGGGATTTTTGGGGGTGTTTTTCGGGTTTTTCGCGTGCAGTTTTCGCTGTGTTTTTATTGTTTTGGGGTTGGGACTGATCTGTTGTTCGGTTATATTTTTTTTCTGATTTTTAGTCCCTCCGCGAGTCGCGAGGATTTACCCTCCAAACTCCGCGACTCGCGGAGTTTGGTATATTTTTTTTTTTTTTTTTTTATAATCATTAACTTATTAAAACAATTAAGTAATTAATTTTAAAATTTTGTTTCCCTTATTATTTAGGACGAGGTCGTTTCGGATCGATGTCCTAGTCCGTCCCTCGACAAAATTTTAAAATTTGTCTTTTAGTAGCGATTGTTTTAAAAGCTAAGATTTTTGGGTTTTTTCAATGTTTTTGGCATACTCTAATTCAATAAGATTAAAAATAATGATAATAAAAGTTCTCGTCCCTCCCTCGGGTAAAGCAATTTCGGTTCAAAGACCTAGTCTTCAATTTACGACGAATTTTAAAAATCATATTCTTAACTTAATGAGATAAAGTAAATTTTTGTTTTTAAATTCACACAACTTAAATATAAAATTCAAAATTAAAAATTAAAAATTAAAAATTCACACCAAACTTAAAATTTGAAATGCATAAAATTAAAATTTCATATTTTAAAAATTAAAAATTCACACCAAACTTAATTTAAAAATTCATATTATAAATTCATACCAAACTTATATTAATTTTTCAAATATTTACAATTTTAAATATATATTTTTATAAAGTTTACAAGATTAATTTAAGATTTAAATATTAATTTTAAAAATATGGTAAAAATAAAATTAAAAATCTTTTTGTCTTTTTATCCCACTTTAATCAATCAAATATTATCAAAAATATGCGCCCCTCTTTTCGGTAAAGTAATTTCGGTTCCAAGACCTAATTTAACTCATGACGAATTTTTGAAATATTTTGGGTTGATTGATTAAAGATATTTATACCTTAAGAATAAACGTTAAATTTCGCAGTGATGTAATAAATTTTTGAATGATATCAATAATTTCGGTCGCCAAACCTAATTTTATTTAATACCAATTTAATACTTTTTAGCGAACAAATTAGCGTTTATTATCAAAAGGTTAAAAATAAAAAAATAAAAACTGTACAGACATACCTGTGAAATAGATTTCTTAGTTATATGATCTATCCCATTCATAAGATAGTCGGTTTAATTGGTTTTCCATGGCTACATAGGCGTAACCTCGAGCATTCAGTGTCTTTTCTTCTAAACATATGAACGGTCCGTCTCTGCATAAAGTAACAAATTCGGTATTTGAATAGGTTTGATTATTTGAACATTTACCTCCATGTGACCATTTTCCGCATTTGTGACATCTTTCTAGGTGTCGTGCTCTTCTTTTCGCGGCGGATTTTGATTTTCCTTTACCAAATTGTAACTTATTATCTTCGCATCTGGATTCTTTTCTAACTCCGTCCATTCTTTCTCTGATTACTGATACTATTTCACTCGGTAGTATGTCATTATTACGTTTAGTGATCAAAGCGTGTAGCATTAGACCATGGTTTAGTTCACAGGCAGTCTTCATTTCGTAAAAACCTAAAAAAAATAAAAATTCAGAATGGGGGGAGAAGACTAGTTCTTTAGGGTCTGCTAGGGAAAGACCATTCGGGTTCCATTTTCGAGAACTACACGAAAACAGACAATCTAACTCTAACAGAAATACATATTATCCTTTAAAGACTTGATTCTCCCCACACTTAATTAGCTGTGTTGTCGAAATTGTGATTAACTTCGTTGTCGACTTCCATCGGACCATGTATGTAATGTTTAACTCTGTGACCATTAACTTTAAATTCAATCCCATTTGAATTTATTAATTCTATCGTTCCGTATGGGAAAACTCTTTTGACTATGAATGGTCCAGACCATCTTGATTTCAATTTTCAAGGAAATAGCTTGAATCGTGAATTGAAAAGAAGAACTCTGTCTCCTTCTTTAAATTCTTTTGAACTTCTGATTCTTTTATCATGCCATTTCTTCGTTCTTTCTTTATAGATTAACGAATTTTTGTATGCTTCATGTCTTAATTCTTCTAATTCATTTAGTTGACTTAATCGTAGACGTCCGGCTTCATGTAAATCAAGATTACATGTCTTCAAAGCCCAAAATGCTTTGTGTTCAATTTCTACTGGAAGATGACATGCTTTTCCATAAACAAGTCTAAAAGGTGTGGTTCCAATTGGAGTTTTGTAGGCTGTTCTAAAAGCCCAGAGTGCATCTTCCAATTTAATGGACCATTCCTTCGGATTTGATCCTACGGTTTTCTCTAGAATACGTTTTAAAGCTCGGTTTGTATTTTCAACTTGTCCACTTGTTTCTGGATGATATGCGGTGGAGATTTTATGAGTTACTCCATATCTTTTAAGAACTTTCTCAAGTTGATTATTACAGAAATGAGTACCCCGATCACTTATTAAAGCTTTCGGTGTTCCAAACCTTGCAAAAAGACGTTTTAAAAAGTTGACTACAACTCGTGCATCGTTAGTTGGGAGAGCTTGTGCTTCCGCCCATTTAGATACATAATCAATGGCTACGAGTATATATAGATTATTATGAGATTTTGGAAATGGACCCATAAAGTCAATACCCCAAATGTCAAATACTTCACATACTTGGATGACATTTTGTGGCATTTCATCACGTTGACTTATTTTTTCGGCCCTTTGACAAGCATCACAGGATTTGCAAAGAAGGTGTGCGTCTTTGTAAATTGTAGGCCAATAGAATCCAGCTTCATAAACTTTTCTTGCTGTTAGTTGAGGCCCATAATGCCCTCCTGTTGGTCCTGTGTGACAATGGTTTAAAATTTTACTAGCTTCATCTCCAAATACACATCGGCGTATTATTCCATCGGGACAACTTTTAAACAGATGTGGATCTTCCCAGAAATAGTGTTTTATATCACTGAAGAATTTCTTTCGTCTTTGGTACGATAATCCTTTTTCAAGGAATCCACAAACTAAGTAGTTTGCATAGTCTGCAAACCATGGGATTTCTTTATAATCTATCTTCAATAGATATTCATCAGGAAAGTTGTCATGTATGGCCGATTCATTCAGAACTTCTAATTCGGGATTTTCAAGACGAGAAAGATGATCAGCGGCGAGATTTTCTGCTCCTCTTTTATCTCGGATTTCAATATCAAACTCTTGTAAGAGTAAGATCTAACGGATTAATCTTGGTTTAGCATCTTGTTTTGAAAATAGGTATCTAAGAGCAGAATGGTCGGTATAGATCACCGTTTTTGCTAGAACGAGATATGATCGAAATTTGTCAAAAGCAAAGACAATAGCAAGGAGTTCTTTTTCAGTAGTTGTATAGTTCGTTTGTGCTCCTTGTAATGTCTTACTAGCATAATATATAGGTTGAAATCGTTTTTCAATCCTTTGTCCTAAAACGGCTCCCATTGCAAAATCACTTGCATCGCAAATTAGTTCAAATGGTAGATTCCAATTTGGTGTTATCATGATCGGCGCATTAGTGAGTTTCTCTTTAAGAATATTAAAAGATTTGATACACTCATCTGAAAAGATGAATGGAGCATCCTTTTCTAGGAGTTTATTCATAGGAGTGGCAATTTTAGAAAAATCTTTTATGAAACGTCGGTAAAACCGGCATGCCCTAGAAAACTCCTAACTCCTCTAACATTTGTGGTATGTGGAAGTTTAGCAATTACATCTACTTTAGCTCTATCCACTTCAATTCCTTCTTTTGAAATTTTATGTCCAAGAACGATGCCTTCTTTAACCATGAAATGGCATTTCTCCCAATTAAGTACTAGATTTGATTGTTCGCATCTAATTAGCATTCGTTCCAGATTAACTAGACATGATTTAAATGTATCACCGAATACTGAAAAGTCATCCATGAATACTTCCATGCATTCTTCTATCATGTCGTGAAAAATCGCCATCATACACCTTTGAAAGGTTGCAGGGGCGTTACAAAGTCCAAATGGCATGCGTTTGTAAGCAAAAGTACCATAAGGGCACGTAAATGTGGTTTTCTCTTGGTCTTCGGGTGCTATTGGAATTTGAAAATATCCGGAAAATCCATCTAGAAAACAATAGTAACTATTTCCGGCTAATCTTTCCAACATTTGATCTATGAAAGGTAAGGGAAAGTGATCTTTTCTGGTGGCGTCATTTAATTTTCTATAATCAATACATACACGCCATCCTGTTACAGTCCTAGTAGGAATAAGCTCATTTTTCTCATTTGTAATGACAGTCATACCACCCTTCTTAGGCACGCATTGAACTGGGCTTACCCATGGGCTATCATAAATTGGATATATCAAACCTGCATCTAGCAGTTTAATAATCTCTTTCTTAACTACATCTTGCATATTAGGATTTAGTCTTCGTTGGCGTTGCATATACGTTTTATGACCTTCTTCCATAAGGATTTTATGTGTGCAATACGAAGGACTTATTCCTTTAATATCATGAATCTTCCATGCAATGGCTGGTTTATGAGCTTTCAACACAGAAATGAGTTGTGATTTCTCATTTTCAGTAAGAGAAGACGATATTATTACAGGTAATTCAGATTCACCATGTAAATAAGCGTATTCCAAATGGTTTGGAAGTGGCTTTAACTCTAATTTCGGAGGTTCTTCTATCGATGATTTATATCGATATCTGTCTTCTTCTTTTAGCATTTGAATTTCTTCTGTTGCTGGTTCATATCCATTAGCTATAAGTGTAGCTAACATTTCAGCTTCATCAATTGGTTCATTACCTTCTCCTAAAGAACATTCTCCTGTTCCTTGTAATTCTGGAAATTCTTCTAATAATTCTGCATGTGCATCTATAGTTTGAATATAATAACATGTATCATCTGTAGATTGTGGTTGTTGCATTGTTCTATCAACTGAAAAGGTAACACTCTCATCCTCTATACTTAGGGTCAGTTTCTTACCGAACACGTCTATCATTGCTTTAGCCGTGTTTAAGAATGGTCTTCCTAATATGAGAGGAACTTGAGAATCTTCTTCCATGTCCAAAACAACAAAATCTACTGGAAATACTAAAGTACCAACTTTAACTAGCATGTTCTCCATTATCCCTCTAGGATATTTTATTGATCTATCGGCTAGTCGTATGCTTATTCTGGTTGGTTTCAATTCTCCAAGGTCTAGTTTAGCGTATAGTGAATACGGCATTAGATTTATACTAGCACCTAAGTCTGCCAATGCTTCTATTGAACTAAGACTACCCAGAAAACATGGAATTGTGAAACTTCCTGGATCAGATAGTTTTTCTGGTATCTTATTCAACAGCACTGCTGAACAATTAGCATTCATAGTAACAGCCGAGAGTTCTTCCATTTTCTTTCTATTTGAGATTAGATCTTTCAAGAATTTAGCATATCTTGGCATTCCTGAAATCACATCAATGAAAGGAAGATTTACATTTATCTGTTTAAACATATCCAAAAATTTGGATTGCTCGGCTTCAAGTTTTTCTTTCTTCATTTTACTCGGGTAAGGAAGTGGTGGTTTGTATGGTTTAACATAAGGTTTATCCTTAACTGTGTTATTTTCATTAACCTTTTCAACTACCGGCTCTTTTTCCTTATCTTGATCAGGTTGTGGTTCTTGTGGAGTAGGAATAGTTTCATCAGAAGTTACAGGTATTTCAGGTGGTTTAAGTGTTGTACCACTTCTTGTGGTAATAGCTTTAGCTGTTTCATTCCGGGGGTTAGCGTTTGTATCACTAGGTAGACTTCCCGGTTTTCTTTCACCTATTAACCTTGCTAGGTTACTTACTTCTTGTTCCAGATTTTGAATAGAAGCTTGTTGATTTCTAAATGCTTGAGCATTTTGTTCATTGGTTTGTTTCTGAGATGTGAAAAACTGCGTTTGAGTTTCAACTAGCTTCGTCATCATATCTTCTAAATTTGGTTTTTTATCATCGGTTTGTTGTGGTGGTTTGTTTTGAAAATTAGGTCTTTGCTGATTGTAAGTATTATTGGATACTTGTTGATTGCTAGGACCTTGTTGGTTGTTGTATGGAATATTTCAGTTATAATTCTGGTTTTGATTGTAAATTGGTCTTGGCGGTTGATAATTATTCTGATAATTATTTCCAGGCCTTTGGTTTATGTATGAAATATTCTCTCTTTGTTCCATTGTTAATTCAATACTGAGACAATCTTTTGTCAAATGTGGTCCTCCACACTGCTCACAACTAATTCGTATTGAGTGAATATCTTTAGTCATCTTTTCCATTCGTCTCTCCACAGCATCTATCTTTGCGGAAATGGAATCTAAGTCATGGCTAGAATCGGCTCTAGCTGCTTTAGATGATCTAATGATGTCTTTTTCTTGGTGCCACTCATGTGAGTGGGAAGCAGTGTTATCAATAATTTTGTAAGTATCAGTTTCGGTTTTCTTCATAATAGAACCACCAGCTGCTATATCTATGTCTTTCCTTGTAGTGATGTCGCATCCTTGGTAGAATATTTGTACTATTTGACAGGTGTCTAAACCATGTTGCGGACATCCTCTTAACAACTTTCCATATCTTGTCCACGCCTCATATAGAGTTTCATTTGGCTTCTGTGTGAACGTAACAATTTCTGCTTGAAGTCTTACGGCTTTAGATGCAGGAAAGAATTGTTTAAGAAATTTGTCAATTAAAACGTCCCATGTATCGATCGCCCCTTCAGGTAACGATTCCAACCAATCTTTGGCTTCTCCCTTTAAAGTCCAGGGAAATAACATGAGATATATCTGTTCATCCTCCACTTCTCGTATTTTAAATAGTGTGCAGATCCTATTAAAGGTACGTAGATGTTCATTTGGATCTTCCTTCGGCGCACCACTAAATTGGCATTGATTAGTCACCATGTGTAGAATTTGTCCTTTGATTTCATAATCTGGCGCATTAATGTCTGGATGAGTAATTGCGTGACCTTGGCCAGTGCCTTTAGCTCTCATTCGGTCTTCCATACTTAAAGGTTCCAGATTCTCCATAATTGAATTTGTTGAATCGGTATCACTAGATGATTCTGATTTAATGGTTCGTTCCTCAACAATCTCTGTTTGAGTGATTGGTGGTTCTGGAGGAAAGTTTAGTGGTTCAGGATCTACGAACCGTTCCTGAATATTCTCCGGATTCTCAATTGTGAGGTCGGGTTCAAAAAATGGATTATCGGAAATTTGAACTGAAGTACTTGGTCGACTGGATGACGCTTCTAAAGAAAAATCAACGGCGGTTATATTTGCTAAATGTCTTGATCTAGTTACAGGTGGTGAACGTACAAAAGGTGATGAACGTCTTGCTCGGTGCATTCACTGAATATCCTATTAGTTTTTAAAAGGAAAGAAAAATTATAATAAGTTATCCAATCAATAGACTTTTCTGATTTTGCCCACGTTTCGAATAGCCAAAAGATGCAGCAGAGGGGCAGGATTCGTTTGGTCTCAATATAATTGAGGACTGTTTGGCTCCAATAACCCGGTCCACGTACAAATCCAACTATTACTACGAACCAGAAAATTTTGATGTCTATCAATTTAACCACTCAAAATAAATTTTCGTAATTTTAAGAAATTTAGATAAGAAGTAGAATAAAAATCTATGTCCTAAAACTAGAATAGCGAGAAATAAGAAAGACAAAGAGTTCGTCGAAAAAGGTCGAAAAAGAAAAAATGGTTGAAAAATAAAAGGTGACGGAAAAATAAAAGAAACTTATAAAAACTTAAAAATACTTGACTAACCTAACCTTATTACTACAACTAACTTAAAATTATAATCACAAATTGAAATTACTAATTGGAATGATAATTGGTACATAGTAAAAGGTGTCTAAAAATATTAAAGCTTACAGGAAAAACTAAATCCCAAATGGAAATAACTTAAAAAGAAACTAAAACTTAAAAAGGCGTCGCAAAATTCTAAAGCACCTAAATCTTAGTCTAAAGAAAAAGCACTTAAGGAATTCTACGGCAAAGCCTAAAAATCTAGGAGTAAAAATAACTATAGCAAAAACTAAGTTTAAAATTAAATATGAGCGAAAAATACAAATATTACGCTACAACGATTAAAAAGGGACAAAATATAAAAATATATAAAAAGTTGTAAAAAGTACAATTTTTATAAAAATATTATTTTTATATTATTTATTTAATAAAACTACTAATTTTACAATTTAATTAAAACTAATTAATACTAAATACATAAATTAAATAAAAAGTAAAAGTAAAAATAAAACTAATTATAATAATAATACATAATTAGGGTTTAATAATAATTAATTAATAATTACCGTAATTAATGCTGAATTAGGGCTTCCTGTTCGCGTGTCAGAGAAGCTCCGCGAGTCGCGGTAATTTATAAAGAAAACCCCGCGAGTCGCGGGGTTCAAAAATTCAGATGACAGCTTATAATTTCAACGCGTTTTTCTTTATTTATTTATTTTTTATTTTCTGTTTTCTGTTTTTTTTTATAAATAAAAGATATTTAATAAAACTTATATTTTTATAAACTAAACTAAAAATAAAGAAACTTATAAAACTTAAATATTTAACAAAATCTTAATAATACTTATATTTTTGTTTTTCTTTTTATATTTTTCGAATATTTAAAACGTATTTTTACAAAACGAATTTTAATAAAAGTAAACAAAAAATCTTTTTTTTTTTATATTAGCGTTGCGCTTCCGGCTTTTAAGATAGTCCCCGGCAGCGGCGCCAAAAATACTTGATGTTATGCGAGGTGTATATAAAATAGTTATTAATTTTAGCAGAAAACACTATTAAATACGATACAATTTTACACAAGATATTTATTTATTTATAGAATGGATATACTTAAACCTTGTTACAACACTTATAGGCAGTGTACCTAATCGTACAGTAGTGTAGTTTTTAGTAAGTCCGGTTCGTTCCACAGGGAAATCTTTAAACAAAGCTCAACGCTATATTAGTTTACTTTTATAAAAATACAAACATATATATAAGTAATATTATTATTATAAAGGGGGGTTTTTACCGTTTAATGACCGGTTTGTCGATTTTAAAACTTTAGTCGCAGTTAAAACCTAATGTAAAATATAAAATATATACAAGACTTAAATTAAAGCGTAAAGTAAATAATGATAATGAAATTGCGAATAATAAAAGTGCGATAAAATAAAATTGCGATAATTAAAAAGTACGATAATTAAAAGTGCGATTAAATAACAAAAAATGCGATAATTAGAAGTGCAATTAAATATAAAATAAAGGAAATTAAATATGAAATAAAAGAATTATGCTTATTTAAACTTCCGTAATCATGATGTTTGACGTGTTGATTTTAGTTTTATGCCCCATGGGTTAATTGTCCTTTGTCCTGGATTATTTAATATGTCCGTCTGGTTTTTGTCCATAACAGTCCATCAGTCATAAATATAAAGTGCGAGTGTCCTCGTCAAATTATTCTTATACCCGAAGTTAAATATTCCAACTAATTGGGGATTCAAATTGTAACAAGGTTTTAATACTTTGTTTAATGAATACACCAGGTTATCGACTGCGTGTAAACCAAGGTTTTACTACTTTGTTAACAATTACACCAATTACCCTTGAATGTAATTTCACCCCTGTTTTAATTATTCTAGTGGCTATTAATCCATTCCCGTGTCCAGTTAAATGAACGATTATTTGTACATATAAATACCCCGCCCATCGTGTCCGATTGAGTGTATATGGTAATTTATAGGGACGCCCAATTGTAAATCTTTATATTAACATTAACAAACTTTCATTTAGTTAAACAAATATAAAGCCCATTAATAGCCCATAGTCTAATTTCCACAAGTGTCGTTCTTTTATCCAAACCCCAATTATGGTACAAAGCCCAATTACCCAATTTTAGTAATTAGCCCAACATCATGATTACTTCGTTTTAAATAAGCATAATAATAACTTAGCTACGAGACATTAATGTAAAAAGGTTGAACATAACTTACAATGATTAAAAATAGCGTAGCGTTACACGGACAGAATTTCGACTTACACCCTTACAACATTCGCTAACATACCCTTATTATTAGAATTAAAATTAAAATTAAAATATAAATTATATATATATATATATAAATTTTACGTATGATAAGAGAAGAAAAAGATTTTAATTGTGATCAGAATTCGGTTGGCTTTATAGGGAATTTCGATTTTTGGGGCTCCGCGACTCGCGGCAAAATCCTCTTCAAACTCCGCGAGTCGCGGAGAATGTATTTACAGCTCACACCCTTGGAGTCTTTCTCTGCCGACGGTTTTATAATATATATATAATATATATATAATTAATATAATTAATTATATATTATATTATATTTATATACATAGTTAACTTGTAATTTTTAGTCCGTTGCGTCGAGCGTTAAGAGTTGACTCTGGTCCCGGTTCCGGATTTTCGAACGTCCTTGCGTACAATTTTATATTTTGTACTTTGCATTTTGAATCTTGTACTCTTGTAATTTCGAGACGTTTCTTATCAATAATTGGAACCTTTTTGATTGTCTTTTGCACTTTTGAGCTTTTTGGTCGTTTGCGTCTTCAATTCGTCGAATCTGTCTTTTGTCTTCACCTTTTATTATTTAAACGAATATCACTTGTAAATAGAACAATTGCAACTAAAAGCTTGTCTTTCTTGAGGAATAATGCTATGAAATATATGTTCGTTTTTAGCATTATCACGTGTAGTAGTAGACCATGGTTCAGATCAAAGGAATTCTTCATCTCGTAAAACCTAAAAAAAATAAAAATTCAGAATGGATGGAGAAGACTAGTTCTTTAGGGTCTGCTAGGGAAAGTCCATTCGGATTCCATTTTCGAGAACTACATGAAAACAGAAAATCTAACTCTATACAGCATCTCATTATCCTTAAAAGATTTGATTCTCCCCACACTTAGTTAGTTGTGGTGTCGAAATTGTGATTAACTTCATTGCCAACTTCCATCGGATCATGTATGTATGTTTCACTCTGTGACCATTTACTTTAAATTCAATCCCATTTGAATTTATTAACTCTATTGTTCAGTATGGGAAAACTCTTTTGACTATGAATGGTCCAGACCATCTTGATTTCAATTTTTCAGGAAATAGCTTGAATCGTGAATTGAAAAGAAGAACTCTGTCTCCTTCTTTAAATTCTTTTGAACTTCTGATTCTTTTATCATGCCATTTCTTGTTCTTTCCTTATATATTAAAGAATTTTCGTATGCTTCACGTCTTAATTCTTCTAATTCGTTTAGTTGACTTAATCGTAGACGTCCGGCTTCATGCAAATCAAGATTACATGTCTTCAAAGCCCAAAATGCTTTGTTCTCAATTTCTACTGGAAGGTGACATGCTTTTCCGTAAACGAGTCTAAAAGGTGTGGTACCAATTGGAGTTTTGTAGGCTGTTCTAAAAGCCCAGAGTGCATCCTCCAATTTCATGGACCATTCCTTCGGATTTGATCCTACGGTTTTCTCTAGAATACGTTTTAACGCTCGGTTGGTATTTTCAACTTGTCCACTTGTTTGTGGATGATAAGCGGTTGAGATTTTACGAGTTACTCCATATCTTTTAAGAACTTTCTCAAGTTGATTATTACAAAAATGAGTACCCCGATCACTTATTAAAGCTTTGGGTGTCCGAACCTTGCAAAAAGACGTTTTAAAAAGTTGACTACAACTCGTGCATCGTTAGTTGGGAGAGCTTGTGCTTCCACTCATTTAGATACATAATCAATGGTAACGAGAATGTAGAGATTATTATGAGATTTTGGAAATGGACCCATAAAGTCAATGCCCCAAACGTCAAATACTTCACATACTTGAATGACAATTTGTGGCATTTCATCACGTTGACTTATTTTTCCGGCCCTTTGACAAGCATCACAGGATTTACAAAGAAGGTGTGCGTCTTTGAAAATTGTAGGCCAATAGAATCCGGCATCGTAGACTTTCCTTGCTGTAAGTTGAGGCCCATATTGCCCTCCTGTTGGTCTTGTGTGACAATGGTTTAAGATTTGACTAGCTTCATCTCCGAATACACATCGGCGGATTATTCCATCGGGACAACTTTTAAACAAATGTGGATCTTCCCAAAAATAGTGTTTTATATCACTAAAGAATTTCTTTCGTTTTTGGTATGACAACCCTTTTTCAAGGAATCCACATACTAAGTAGTTTGCATAGTCTGCAAACCATGGAATTTCATTATAATCTATCTTCAAAAGATATTCATCAGGAAAGTTATCTGGTATGACCGATTCATTTAGAACTTCTAATTCGGGATTTTCAAGACGAGAAAGATGATCAGCGGCGAGATTTTCTGCTCCCTTTTTATCTCGGATTTCAATATCAAACTCTTGTAAGAGTAAGATCTAACGGATTAATCGTGGTTTGGCATCTTGTTTTGAAAATAGGTATCTAAGAGCAGAATGGTCGGTATAGACCACCGTTTTTGCTAGAACGAGATACGAACGAAATTTGTCAAAAGCAAAGACAATAGCAAGGAGTTCTTTTTCAGTAGTTGTATAATTCATTTGTGCTCCTTGTAACGTCTTACTAGCGTAATAAATAGGTTGAAATCGTTTTTCAATCCTTTGTCCTAAAACGGCTCCCATTGCAAAATCACTTGCATCGCACATAAGTTCAAACGGTAGATTCTAATTTAGAGTTATTATGATCGATGCATTAGTGAGTTTTTCTTTAAGAATATTAAAAGATTTGATGCATTCATCTGAAAAGATGAATGGAGCATCCTTTTCTAGGAGTTTATTCATAGGAGTGGCAATTTTAGAAAAGTCTTTTATGAAACGTCGGTAAAAACTGGCATGCCATAGAAAACTCCTAACTCCTCTAACATTGGTGGGATGTGGAAGTTTAGCAATTACATCTACTTTAGCTCTATCCACTTCAATTCCTTCCTTTGAAATTTTGTGACCAAGAACGATGCCTTCTTTAACCATGAAATGGCATTTCTCCCAATTAAATACTAGATTTGATTGTTCGCATCTAATAAGCATTCGTTCAAGATTAACTAGACATGATTCAAAAGTATCACCGAAGACTGAAAAGTCATCCATGAAAACTTCCATGCATTCTTCTATCATGTCGTGAAAAATCGCCATCATGCACCTTTGAAAGGTTGCAGGGGCATTGCAAAGTCCAAATGGCATGCGTTTGTAAGCAAAATTACCATAAGGGCACGTGAACGTGGTTTTCTCTTGGTCCTCGGGTGCTATTGGAATTTGAAAATATCCGGAGAAACCGTCAAGAAAACAATAGTAACTATTCCCGGCTAATCTTTCCAACATTTGATCAATGAAAGGTAAGGAAAAGAAATCTTTTCTGGTAGCGTCATTTAATTTTCTATAATAATACAGACACGCCATCCTGTTACAGTCCTAGTAGCAATAAGCTCATTTTTTTCATTTGTGATGACATTAATGCCACCCTTCTTAGGTACGCATTGAACTGGGCTTACCCATGGACTATCAGAAATTGAATAAATTAAACCTGCATCAAGCAGTTTAATAATTTATTTTTTAACAACATCTTGCATATTTGGATTTAGTCTTCGTTGGCGTTGCACATAGGTTTTATGGCCTTCTTCCATAAGGATTTTATGTTTGCAATACGAAGGACTTATGCCTTTAATGTCATGAATCTTCCATGCAATAGCTGGTTTATGAGCTTTGAGCACAGAAATGAGTTGATATTTTTCATTTTTCGTAAGAGTAGACGATATTATTACAGGTAATTCAGATTCACCATGTAAATAAGCGTATTCCAAATAGTTTCTTACCAAACACGTCTATTATTGCTTTAGTCGTGTTTAAGAATGGTCTTCCTAATATGAGAGGAACTTGAGAATGTTCTTCCATGTCCAGAATAACAAAATCTACTGGAAATACTAAAGTACCAACTTTAACTAGCATGTTTTCCATTATCCCTCTAGGATATTTTACTGATCGATCTGCTAGTTGTATGCTTATTCGGGTTGGTTTCAATTCTCCGAGGTCTAGTTTAGCGTATAGTGAATACGACATTAAATTTATACTAGCACCTAAATCTGCCAATGCTTCTATTGAACTAAGACTACCCAGAAAACATGGAATTGTGAAACTTCCTGGATCTGAGAGTTTTTCTGGTAGCTTATTCAACAACACTGCAGAATAATTAGCATTCATAGTAACAGCCGAAAGTTCTTCCATTTTCTTTCTATTTGTGATTAGATCTTTCAAGAATTTAGCATATCTTGACATTTCTGAAATCACATCAATGAAAGGAAGATTGACATTTATTTGTTTAAACATATCTAAGAATTTGGATTGCTCGGCTTCAAGTTTTTCTTTTCTCATTTTACTTGGGTAAGGAAGTGGTGGTTGGTATGGTTTAACATAAGGTTTAGCTTTAACTGTATTATCTTCATTAACCTTTTCAACTACCGATTCTGATTCCTTCTCTTGTTCAGGTTGTGGTGCCTGTGTAGTAGGAA
Organism: Rutidosis leptorrhynchoides; assembly: GCF_046630445.1. NCBI lineage: Eukaryota > Viridiplantae > Streptophyta > Magnoliopsida > Asterales > Asteraceae > Rutidosis > Rutidosis leptorrhynchoides. The sequence continues at coordinate 282,899,297 of NC_092341.1, read as the reverse complement.
TAGCGTCATTAGAAATTATAGGCATTTCAGGTGGTTTAAGTGTAATACCACTTCTCGTGGTAATGGCTTTAGCTGTTTCATTCTGGGGGTTAGCATTTGTATCGCTTGGTAGACTCCCTAGTTTTCTTTCACCTATCAACCTTGATAGGTTGCTCACTTCTTATTCCAGATTTTGGATTGAAGCTTGTTGATTTCTAAATGCTTGAGCATTTTGTTCATTAGTTTGTTTCTGAGATGTGAAAAACTGCGTTTGAGATTCGACTAGCTTCGACATCATATCTGCGCATTAGGAACTCGTCTAGACATGAGTACTGCCTATCATCCACAAACTGATGGGCAGAGTGAAAGGACGATACAAACGCTTGAAGACATGCTACGAGCATGTGTTATTGATTTCGGAAATAGTTGGGATCGACATCTACCGTTAGCAGAATTTTCCTACAACAACAGCTATCATTCAAGCATTGAGATGGTGCCGTTTGAAGCACTTTATGGTAGAAAGTGCAGGTGTCCGATTTGTTGGAGTGAATTGGGGGAAAGACAGATTACGGGTCCAGAGATAATACAAGAAACAACCGAGAAGATCATCCAAATTCAACAACGGTTGAAAACCGCCCAAAGTCGAAAAAAGAGCTACGCCGACATTAAAAGAAAAGATATAGAATTTGAAATTGGAGAGATGGTCATGCTTAAGTTTGCACCTTGGAAAGGTGTTGTTCGATTTGGTAAACGAGGGAAATTAAATCCAAGGTATATTGGACCATTCAAGATTATTGATCGTGTCGGACCAGTAGCTTACCGACTTGAGTTACCTCAACAACTCGCGGCTGTACATAACACTTTCCACGTCTCGAATTTGAAGAAATGTTTTGCTAAAGAAGATATCACTATTCCGTTAGATGAAATCCAAATCAACGAAAAACTTCAATTCATCGAAGAACCCGTCAAAATAATGGATCGTGAGGTTAAAAGACTTAAGCAAAACAAGATACCAATTGTTAAGGTTCGATGGAATGCTCGTAGAGGACCCGAGTTCACCTGGGAACGAGAAGATCAGATGAAGAAGAAATACCCGCATTTATTTCCAGAAGATACGTCAACACCTCCAACTGCTTAAAATTTCGGGACGAAATTTATTTAACGGGTAGGTACTGTAGTGACCCGAACTTTTCCATGTTTATAGATATATTAAATGAAATTGTTATTTACATGATTAAGTGTTTCCAACATGTTAAGCAATCAAACTTGTTAAGACTTGATTAATTAAAATAGGTTTCATATAGACAATTGACCACCCAAGTTGACCGGCGATTCACGAACGTTAAAACTTTTAAAAACTATATGATGACATATATATGGATATATATACAGTTAACATGATATTATGATAAGTAAACATATCATTAAGTATATTAGCAATGAACTACATATGTAAAAACAAGACTACTAACTTAATGATTTTGAAACGAGACATATATGTAACGATTATCGTTGTAACGACATTTAATGTATATATATCATATTAAGATATATTAATACATCATGATATCATGATAATGTAATAATTTAACATCTCATTTGATTTAATAAACAATGGGTTAACAACATTTAACAAGATCGTTAACTTAAAGGTTTCAAAACAACACTTACATACTTCCAAGTTTGCTAGCTTACTTCCAATCTTGTAGAGTGATCATCCAACCTCAAGAAATCTTTCGTATTTACAGTAAGATATCTTTCTAATACAAGGTAATACTCATATTCAAACTTTGATTCAATTTCTATAACTATAACAATCTTATTTCGAGTGGAAATCTTACTTGAACTTGTTTTCGTGTCATGATTCTGCTTCAAGAACTTTGAAGCCATCCAAGGATCCTTTGAAGCTAGATCCATTTTTCTCATTTCCAGTAGCTTTATCCAGAAAACTTGAGGTAGTAATGATGTTCATAACATCATTCGATTCATACATATAAAGCTATCTTATTCGAAGGTTTAAACTTGTAATCACTAGAACATAGTTTAGTTAATTCTAAACTTGTTCGCAAACAAAAGTTAATCCTTCTAACTTGACTTTTAAAATCAACTAAACACATGTTCTATATCTATATGATATGCTAACTTAATGATTTAAAACCTGGAAACACGAAGAACACTGTAAAACCGGACATACGCCGTCATAGTAACACCGCGGGCTGTTTTGGGTTAGTTAATTAAAAACTATGATAAACTTTGATTTAATAGTTGTTCTTCTGGGAAAATGATTTTTATTATGAACATGAAACTATATCCAAAAATCATGATTAAACTCAAAGTGGAAGTATGTTTTCTAAAATGGTCATCTAGACGTCGTTCTTTCGACTGAAATGACTACCTTTACAAAAACGACTTGTAACTTATATTTCTGACTATAAACCTATACATTTTCTGTTTAGATTCATAAAATAGAGTTCAATATGAAACCATAGCAATTTGATTCACTCAAAACGGATTTAAAATGAAGAAGTTATGGGTAAAACAAGATTAGATAATTTTTCTTGTTGTAGCAACGTGAAAATTGGTAACAAATCTATATTAATCATATCCTAGCTAACTTATATTGTATTATACATGTATTCTAATATATTATGTAATCTTGGGATACCATAGACACGTATACAAATGTTTTTACATATCATATCGACCCATGTGTATATATTATTTGGAACAACCACAGACACTATATATGCAGTAATGTGGGAGTTAGCTATACAGGGTTGAGGTTGATTTCAAAAATATATATACTTTGAGTTGTGATCTAGCCTGAGACGTTTATACACTGGGTCGTGGATTGATTCAAGATAATATATATCAATTTTTTTCTGTACATCTAACGTTGGACAACTAGTTGTAGGTTACTAACGAGGACAGCTGACTTAATAAACTTAAAACATCAAAATGTATTAAAAGTGTTGTAAATATATTTTGAATATACTTTGATATATATGTACATATTTGTTATAGGTTCGTGAATCGACCAGTGGCCAAGTCTTACTTCCCGACGAAGTAAAAATCTGTGAAAGTGTTATAGTCCCACTTTTAAAATCTAATATTTTTGGGATGAGAATACATGCAGGTTTTATAAATGATTTACAAAATAGACACAAGTACATGAAACTACATTCTATGGTTGAATTATTGAAATCGAATATGCCCCTTTTTATTAAGTCTGGTAATCTAAGAATTAGGGAACATACACCCTAATTGACGCGAATCCTAAAGATAGATCTATTGGGCCTAACAAACCCATCCAAAGTACCGGATACTTTAGTACTTCAAAATTAATATCATATCCGAAGGGTGTCCCGGAATGATGGGGATATTCTTATATATGCATCTTGTTAATGTCGGTTACCAGGTGTTCACCATATGAATGATTTTTATCTCTATGTATGGGATGTGTATTGAAATATGAAATCTTGTGGTCTATTGTTACGATTTGATATATATATATATATATATATATATATATATATATATATATATATATAGGTTAAACCTATAACTCACCAACATTTTTGTTGACGTTTAAAGCATGTTTATTCTCAGGTGAATACTAAGAGATTCCGCTGTTGCATACTAAAATAAGGACAAGATTTGGAGTCCATGTTTGTATGATATTGTGTAAAAAGTGCATTTAAGAAACATATGTCGATGTAATATATTTCTATTGTAAACTATTATGTAATGGTCGTGTGTAAACATTATATTTTAGATTATCATTATTTGATAATCTACGTAATGCTTTTGAAACCTTTATTAATAAAATAAAGGTTATGGTTGTTTTAAAAATGAATGCAGTCTTTGAAAAATGTCTCATATAGAGGTCAAAACCTCGCAACGAAATTAATTAATATGGAACGTTTATAATCAATATGAACGGGACATTTTAGTTGGTATCAGAGCGTTGTTCTTAGAGAACCAGAATTTTGCATTAGTGTGTCTTATCGAGTTTGTTAGGATGCATTAGTGAGTCTGGACTTCGACCGTGTTTACTTGAAAAATGATTGCTTAACAAATTTTGTTGGAAACTATATATTTTTAACATGTGAATATTATGTGATATATTAATCTCTTAACGTGTTTAATATTATGTGATAGATGTCTACCTCTAGAACAAGTCCCATTGACTTACCTAATAATAATGAAGAGTCAAATGTAAATTGGAATGATTTCGTGGACTAATTCACAAGTTCCCGAAGAGGAACCGGAAGAAGAGTCGGAACCGGAAGAAGAATCGGAACCGGAAGAAGAAATAGAACCAGTGGGGGAAATAATAAAACGGTTAAGTAGAAGAAAATCCTCAACCAACCGACCAAAGTTAATTATGGTCAATGGTGTTTCCGCCAAGGAAGCAAAGTATTGGGAGGATTACCAATTCTCCGATGAATCGGATCCCGACAAGGATTCCGATGATGTTATAGAAATTACCCCAACACAATTTAATAAGGCAAAAGAGAACAATAAGGGAAAGGGCATAAAAATAGAGAAATTCGATTCCAAATCCGATGAACTTTATATGTATCGTCAACACCCGTATTTCTTAATTTGTGACAATAACCCGGGAACCTCTAAACCACCAGGTTTTTCTAAATCAATGTGGAAAACGACGGCTCGTATTAGGGGAACATCATATATCCCTAGAAACTTGGCAAAACTAACCAAAACCGAAGAAGAAGAAACGAGTGTGTCGGAATAAGATAGTTGTATTCGTGTGGTGTAATATATGTAATATAGCGTGCTTATGCTTTATGATATATGTAAAAATTGCTTGTATTAATAAGTATTTTTTTTATGAATCTAACTCTTGTCTATTTTACAGTTTAAAAACACAAAATGGATAGACAACCCAATATTTTAAGAGACCTACCCGGAGACATGATTGATGAAATCTTGTCTAGAGTCGGTCAGAATTCCTCGGCACAACTATTTAAGGCGAGATCAGTTTGTAAGACATTCGAAGAACGTTCCAAGAATGCCTTGGTTTATAAAAGGCTTTCGTTCGAAAGATGGGGGATATCACATTGGGAAATCCATAAGTTACGATGTGTTTACTTTGACGCATATATTGCGGGGAACCCAAATGCTATTTTACGCAACGGGTTAAGAAATTATTTTGACTCAATATATCCGAATGTAGGACTTTGTGATTTAGAAAAAGAAGCTAACATGCAACATAAAGAAGCATGTTATGCTTACGGGTTAGTAATGTTCGCTTCTCACCAAAGTGAGAACAAGAACATCGGGCTACAACTATTAAACAAAACGTTCCCACAAGTGACGGAGTCGGTAATTGGGGTAAGAAATGAGGTTTTTAGATTGTTACGGGACTATTGACATTACGTAACCCTCGTCCCTTTGACCACGTTACAACACGCTGTCTTATCAACGGCCATAATGGTTATGTTCCACAAGACCAAGGATGGGAAGTAGTCCTAGTAAAACCAGAATGCATGACTTGTTTCTGGACGTCTGAATTACGTGTCTTTATTGCCTTTACTGAACGACTTGTGTACTAGCTAGAATTATCTTCACAACTATCTTGTATCAAAGTTATTGTGTGCTATATTTCATGCTATATGTAAAATAAGCGGTATTGTAAGTTTGTAAAATATTGTGTAAAAGTTTGAACGCGAAATATTATTATAATCAGTTTTTCATATAGAATTGTAGTAGTTGAATTATATATTAGCTACTAAGTATGAACTTAACGGGTTGGTACTACCCGAATTTAAACTTATAAAATGCTAATATGAAGAAAAAGCTTTTATAAATGAGTTCATATTATGCTACGGGATACTATTGACTACTCTTAATATTCTGTATGATTAACTTGTTTCATTTGACTATTTGAAGGAAATGGCACCGACTACTCGACAAACCATGAATATGAGCGAAGAGGAATTTCGTACCTTTCTTGCTGCAAACATAGCCGCAGTACAGGCTGCGCTACATACCAACAATAACTCCGAATCTTGCAATGCAGCTAACGGCGCAAAAAATCGTGTAGGATGCACCTACAAAGAATTCACTGCCTGCAAACCTTTGGAATTTGATGGAACCGAAGGACCGATCGGATTGAAACGGTGGACCGAGAAGGTCGAATCGGTGTTTGCCATAAGTAAGTGTACTGAAGAGGACAATGTGAAGTATGCTACGCATACCTTCACAGGTTCTGCGTTAACATGGTGGAATACCTATCTAGAGCAAGTGGGACAAGATGATGCGTACGCACTACCGTGGTCAGCATTCAAGCACTTGATGAACGAGAAGTACCGTCCCAGAACCGAGGTCAATAAGCTCAAGACAGAACTTAGAGGGTTACAAACCCAAGGATTTGATATTACCACGTACGAAAGACAATTCACAGAATTGTGCCTATTGTGTCCGGGAGCGTTCGAAGATGAGGAAGAGAATATCGACGCGTTTGTGAAAGGATTACCGAAAAGAATCCAAGAAAATATAAGTTCACACGAGCCCGCCTCCATACAACAGGAATGTAGAATGGCGCACAAACTAGTGAACCAGATTGAGGAAAGAATTAAAGAACAGACGGCTGAAGAGGCCAATGTGAAGCAAGTCAAAAGAAAGTGGGAGGAAAACGGTGATAAGAATCACCAATACAACAACAACAGCAATTACAACAATAATCGCAACAAGTATCCCAACAATCGCAACATCAATCGCAAGTACAACAAACGGCCCAACAACAACAACAACAACAACAACAACAACAACAATCATCCCAACAACAATAACAATCGCAACAACAATAACAATCAGAAGCAGCTATGCCAAAGGTGTGAAAAGTATCACTCGGGGTTCTGCACCAAATTTTGCAATAAGTGTAAAAGAAATGGTCATAGCGCGGTGAAGTGTGAGGTCTACGGACCAGGGGTTAACAGAACGAAAGGAACAAATAGTGTCGGAACGAGTAATGGCGGAGCAAGTAGTGTCGGAGCAAATTATGCCAATGTAGTTTGTTATAAATGTGGAAAACCATTCCACATTATTAGAAATTGCCCGAACCAGGAGAACACGAATGAACAAGGCCGCGGAAGAGTTTTCAATATTAATGCGGCAGAGGCACAGGAAGACCCGAAGCTTGTTACGGGTACGTTTCTTATTGACAATAAATCTGCTTACGTTTTATTTGATTCGGGTGAGGATAGAAGCTATATGAGTAGAGATTTTTGTGCTAAATTAAGTTGTCAATTGACGCCGTTGGATAGTAAATTTTTACTCGAATTAGCAAACGGTAAATTAATTTCAGCAGATTATATATGCCGGAATCGAGAAATTAAACTGGGTAGCGAAATATTTAAGATTGATTTGATACCAGTAGAGTTAGGGATTTTTGATGTAATAGTTGGCATGGACTGGCTGAAGAAGGTGAAATCAGAGATCGTATGTTATAAAAATGCAATTCGCATTGTACGAGAAGAAGGAGAACTCTTAATGGTGTACGGAGAAAAGGGCAACACGAAGCTACATCTTATTAGTAATTTGAAGGCACAAAAACTGATAAGAAAAGGTTGCTATGCTGTTCTAGCGCACGTCGAGAAAGTACAAACTGAAGAAAAGAGCATCAATGATGTTCCCGTCGCAAAAGAATTTCCCGATGTATTTCTGAAAGAATTATCGGGACTACCTCTACATCGATCTGTTGAATTTCAAATAGATCTTGTACCAGGAGCTGCACCAATAGCTCGTGCTCCTTATAGACTCGCACCCAGTGAGATGAAAGAACTGCAAAGCCAACTGCAAGAACTATTAGAACGTGGTTTCATTCGACCAAGCACATCACCATGGGGGGCTCCTGTTTTGTTTGTCAAGAAGAAGGATGGTACATTTAGGTTGTGTATTGACTACAGAGAGTTGAACAACTTACCATCAAAAACCGTTATCCACTACCGAGAATTGACGACTTATTTGATCAACTACAAGGCTCGTCAGTTTATTCGAAGATCGATTTACGTTCTGGATATCATCAAATGCGAGTAAAGGAGGATGATATTCCAAAAACTGCTTTTAGGACGCGTTATGGTCATTACGAGTTTATGGTTATGCCGTTTGGATTGACTAACGCACCAGCTGTGTTCATGGACCTTATGAACCGAGTGTGTGGGCAATATCTTGACAAGTTTGTCATTGTTTTCATCGATGACATACTTATTTACTTAAAGAATGATCAAGAGCACGAAGAACATTTGAGAAAAGTGCTAGAAGTATTGAGGAAAGAAAAACTGTACGTTAAGTTTTCAAAGTGTGCATTTTGGTTGGAAGAAGTTCAATTCCTTGGTCACATAGTGAACAAAGAAGGTATCCAGGTGGACTCGGCAAAGATTGAAACCGTTGAAAAGTGGGAAACCCCAAAAACTCCGAAGCATATACGTCAATTTTTAGGATTGGCTGGTTACTACAGAAGATTCATCCAAGATATCTCCAAAATAGCAAAACCCTTGATTGCATTAACGCATAAAGGGAAGAAATTTGAATGGAAGGATGAACAAGAGAAGGCGTTTCAATTATTGAAGAAAAAGCTAACTACGGCACCTATATTGTCATTGCCTGAAGGGAATGATGATTTTGTGATTTATTGTGACGCATCAAAGCAAGGTCTCGGTTGTGTATTAATGCAACGAACGAAGGTGATTGCTTATGCGTCTAGACAATTAAAGATTCACGAACAAAATTATACGACGCCCGATTTGGAATTAGGCGCGATTGTTTTTGCATTAAAGACTTGGAGGCACTACTTATATGGGGTCAAAAGTATTATATATACCGACCACAAAAGTCTTCAACACATATTTAATCAGAAACAACTGAATATGAGGCAGCGTAGGTGGATTGAATTATTGAATGATTACGACTTTGAGATTCGTTACCACCTGGGGAAGGCAAATGTGGTAGCCGATGCCTTGAGCAGAAAGGACAGAGAACTCATTCGAGTAAAATCTATGAATATAATGATTCACACTAACCTTACTACTCAAATAAAGGAGGCACAACAAGGAGTTTTAAAAGAGGGAAATTTAAAGGATGAAATACCTAAAGGATCGGGGAAGCATCTAAATATTCGGGAAGACGGAACCCGGTATAGGGCTGAAGGAATTTGGGTACCAAAATTTAGAGATATGAGAGAAATGGTACTTAGAGAAGCTCATAAAACTAGATACTCAATACATCCTGGAACGGGGAAGATGTACAAGGATCTTAAGAAACATTTTTGGTAGCCAGGTATGAAAGCCGATATTGCTAAATATGTAGGAGAATGTTTGACGTTTTCTAAGGTCAAAGCTGAACATCAGAAACCATCATGTCTACTACAATAACCTGAAATCCCGGAATGGAAATGGGAAAACATTACCATGGATTTCATCACTAAATTTCCAAGGACTGCAAGTGGTTTTGATACTATTTGGGTAATAGTTGATCGTCTCACCAAATCAGCACACTTCCTGCCAATAAGATAAGATGACAAGATGGAGAAGTTAGCACGACTGTATTTGAAGGAAGTCGTCTCCAGACATGGAATACCAATCTCTATTATCTCTTATAGGGATGGCAGATTTATTTCAAGATTCTGGCAGACATTACAGCAAGCATTAGGAACTCGTCTAGACATGAGTACTGCCTATCATCCACAAACTGATGGGCAGAGCGAAAGGACGATACAAACGCTTGAAGACATGCTACGAGCATGTGTTATTGATTTCAGAAACAGTTGGGATCGACATCTACCATTAGCAGAATTTTCCTACAATAACAGCTATCATTCAAGCATTGAGATGGCGCCGTTTGAAGCACTTTATGGTAGAAAGTGCAGGTCTCCGATTTGTTGGAGTGAAGTGGGGGATAGACAGATTACGAGTCCAGAGATAATACAATAAACTACCGAGAAGATCATCCAAATTCAACAACAGTTGAAAACCGCCCAAAGTCGACAAAAGAGCTACGCCGACATTAAAAGAAAAGATATAGAATTTGAAATTGGAGAGATGGTCATGCTTAAGTTTGCACCTTGGAAAGGTGTTGTTCGATTTGGTAAATGAGGGAAATTAAATCCAAGGTATAATGGACCATTCAAGATTATTGATCGTGTCGGACCAGTAGCTTACCGACTTGAGTTACCTCAACGACTCGAGACTGTACATAACAATTTCCACATCTCAAATTTGAAGAAATGTTTTGCTAAAGAAGATCTCACTATTCCGTTAGATGAAATCCAAATCAACGAAAAACTTCAATTCATCGAAGAACCCGTCAAAATAATGGATCGTGAGGTTAAAAGACTTAAGCAAAACAAGATACCAATTGTTAAGGTTCGATGGAATGATCGTAGAGGACCCGAGTTCACCTGGGAACGAGAAGATCAGATGAAGAAGAAATACCCGCATTTATTTCCAGAAGATACGTTAACACCTCCAATTGCTTAAAATTTCGGGACGAAATTTATTTAACGGGTAGGTACTATAGTGACCCGAACTTTTCCCTGTTTTTATATATATTAAATGAAATTTTTATTTACATGATTAAGTGTTTCCAACATGTTAAGCAATCAAACTTGTTAAAACTTGATTAATTGAAATAGGTTTCATATAGACAATTGACCACCCAAGTTGACCGGCGATTCACGAACGTTAAAACTTGTAAAAACTATATGATGACATATATATGGATATATATACAGTTAACATAATATTATGATAAGTAAACATATCATTAAGTATATTAGCAATGAACTACATATATAAAAACAAGACTACTAACTTAATTATTTTGAAACGAGACATATATGTAACGATTATCGTTGTAACGACATTTAATGTATATATATCATATTAAGATATATTAATACATCATGATATCATGATAATGTAATAATTTAACATCTCATTTGATTTAATAAACAATGGGTAAACAACATTTAACAAGATCGTTAACCTAAAGGTTTCAAAACAACACTTACATGTAACGACTAACGATGACTTAACGACTCAGTTAAAATGTATATACATGTAGTGTTTTAATATGTATTCATACACTTTTGAAAGACTTTAAGACACTTATCAAAATACTTCTACTTAACAAAAATGCTTACAATTACATCCTCGTTCAGTTTCATCAACAATTCTACTCGTATGCACTCGTATTCGTACTCGTACAATACACAGCTTTTAGATGTATGTACTATTGGTATATACACTCCAATGATCAGCTTTTAGTAGCCTATGTGAGTCACCTAACACATGTGGGAACCATCATTTGGCAACTAGCATAAAATATCTCATAAAATTACAAAAATATGAGTAATCATTCATGACTTATTTACATGAAAACAAAATTACATATCCTTTATATCTAATCCATACACCAACGAACAAAAACACCTACAAACACTTTCATTCTTCAATTTTATTCATCTAATTGATCTCTCTCAAGTTCTATCTTCAAGTTCTAAGTGTTCTTCATAAATTCTACAAGTTCTAGTTTCATAAAATCAAGAATACTTCCAAGTTTGCTAGCTTACTTCCAATCTTGTAGAGTGATCATCCAACCTCAAGAAATCTTTCTTATTTACAGTAAGATATCTTTCTAATACAAGGTAATACTCATATTCAAACTTTGATTCAATTTCTATAACTATAACAATCTTATTTCGAGTGGAAATCTTACTTGAACTTGTTTTCGTGTCATGATTCTGCTTCAAGAATTTTCAAGCCATCCAAGGATCCTTTGAAGCTAGATTCATTTTTCTCATTTCCATTAGCTTTATCCAGAAAACTTAAGGTAGTAATGATGTTCATAACATCATTCGATTCATACATATAAAGCTATCTTATTCGAAGGTTTAAACTTGTAATCACTAGAACATAGTTTAGTTAATTCTAAACTTGTTCGCAAATAAAAGTTAATCCTTCTAACTTGACTTTTAAAATCAACTAAACACATGTTCTATATCTATATGATATGCTAACTTAATGATTTAAAACCTGGAAACACGAAGAACACTGTAAAACCGGACATACGCCGTCGTAGTAACACCGCGGGCGGTTTTGGGTTAGTTAATTAAAAACTGTGATAAACTTTGATTTAAAATTTGTTCTTCTAGGAAAATGATTTTTCTTATGAACATGAAACTATATCCAAAAAATGATGATTAAACTCAAAGTGGAAGTATGTTTTCTAAAATGGTCATCTAGACGTCGTTCTTTCGACTGAAATGACTACCTTTATAAAAACGACTTGTAACTTATATTTCCGACTATAAACCTATACTTTTTCTGTTTAGATTCATAAAATAGAGTTCAATATGAAACCATAGCAATTTGATTCACTCAAAACGGATTTAAAATGAAGAAGTTATGGGTAAAACAAGATTGGATAATTTTTCTTGTTGTAGCAACGTGAAAATTGGTAACAAATCTATATTAATCATATCCTAGCTAACTTATATTGTATTATACATGTATTCTATTATATTATGTAATCATGGGATACCATAGACATGTATGCAAATGTTTTGACATATCATATCGACCCATGTGTATATATTATTTGGAACAACCATAGACACTCTATATGCAGTAATGTGGGAGTTAGCTATACAGGGTTGAGGTTGATTCCAAAAATATATATACTTTGAGTTGTGATCTAGCCTGAGACGTGTATACACTGGGTCGTGGATTGATTCAAGATAATATATATCAATTTTTTTCTGTACATCTAACGTTGGACAACTAGTTGTAGGTTACTAACGAGGACAGCTGACTTAATAAACTTAAAACATCAAAATGTATTAAAAGTGTTGTAAATATATTTTGAATATATTTTGATATATATGTACATATTTGTTATAGGTTCGTGAATCGACCAGTGGCCAAGTTTTACTTCCTGACGAAGTAAAAATCTGTGAAAGTGAGTTATAGTCCCACTTTTAAAATCTAATATTTTTGGGATGAGGATACATGCAGGTTTTATAAATGATTTACAAAATAGACACAAGTATGTGAAACTACATTCTATGATTGAATTATCGAAATCGAATATGCCCCTTTTTATTAAGTCTGGTAATCTAAGAATTAGGGAACAGACAACCTAATTGACGCGAATCCTAAAGATAGATCTATTGGGCCTAACAAACCCCATCCAAAGTACCAGATGCTTTAGTACTTCTAAATTAATATTATATCCGAAGGGTGTCCCGGAATAATGGGGATATTCTTATATATGCATCTTGTTAATGTCGGTTACCAGGTGTTCACCATATGAATGATTTTTATCTCTATGTATGGGATGTGTATTGAAATATGAAATCTTGTGGTCTATTGTTACAATTTGATATATATATATATATATAGGTTAAACCTATAACTCACCAACATTTTTGTTGACGTTTAAAGCATGTTTATTCTCAGGTGAATACAAAGAGATTCCGCTGTTGCATACTAAAATAAGGAAAAGATTTGGAGTCCATGTTTGTATGATATTGTGTAAAAACTGCATTTAAGAAACATATGTCGATGTAATATATTTCTATTGTAAACCATTATGTAATGGTCGTGTGTAAACAGTATATTTTAGATTATCATTATTTGATAATCTACGTAATGCTTTTGAAACCTTTATTGATAAAATAAAGGTTATGGTTGTTTTAAAAATGAATGCAGTCTTTGAAAAACGTCTCATATAGAGGTCAAAACCTCGCAACGAAATCAATTAATATGGAACGTTTATAATCAATATGAATGGGACATTTCAGTGCGTTTAGCTCTCATTCGGTCTTCCATACTTAGAGGTTCCAGATTTTCCATGATTGAAATTGTTGAATCTGAATCACTAGAGGATTCTGACTTAATGGTTTCTTCCTCGACAATCTCTGGATGAGTGATTTGTGGTTCAGGAGGAATGATTAGTGGTTCAGGATCTCTGAATTGTCCCTGAATATCCTTCGGATTCTCAATTGTGAGGTCGGGTTCAAAAAATGGATTATCGGAAATTTGAATTGGAGTACTTGATCGACTAGATGACGATTCTAAAGAAAAATCAACGGCGACAATGTTGGCTAGATGTCTTGATCGAGTTACAGGTGGTGAACGTATGAAAGGTGGTGAACGTTTTGCTCAGTGCATTCACAGAATATCCTATTAGTTATAAAAATAAAAATTATATAAAGCAATCAAATTAATAGACTTTTCTGATTTTGCCCATGTTTCGAATAGCCAATAGATGCAGTAGGTAACCAGGACCCTTTAAATCGGAAGCCCACAACTCAGCACTAACAAATCCAACTATTACTACGAACCAGAAAATTTTGGATGTCTATTAATTTAACCGCTTAAAATAATTTTTTCGTCGAAGTTTAAAGAAAATAAAGAAAATTCTATGTCCTAAAAACTAGAGCGTCGAGAAATAAGAAAGAAAAAGAGTGCGTCGTAAAACATCGGAAAATAAAAGGTTGAAAAATAATAATAAGAAAGTAGCGCGTCGAAACTTAAAAGCCTAAAAACTAAGAATTAAAGCTTACGTCTAAAGGTATTAAAGTTTAAAAGAATTCTATATCCAAAACGGCAATAACTTAATAGGCACTAAAATTTATTGAACTAAAGCGATAAGCGACGTCGTAAATTCTATAGCGTCTAATTCTTAGTCTAAAGAAAAAGCACTTAAGGAATTTTATGGCAAATCTTAGAAATCTAAAAATAAAAATAACTACGGCAAACTACTAATCTTAAAACTAATTACGAATGATAAAATATACAATATACGAATAAACAATTAAAAAGATACAAAATTTAAAAATAAAACTAAAGTTATAAAAATACAATTTTTATAAAAATATTATTTTTATATTATTATTTTATAAAAGTATTAATTTTAAATTAATAATAATAAAAACACTTAATATTACAAATTTAATTAAAACTAAAACTAATTAATATTTAACTAAACCCTAATTAGGTTTAATAATAATAATAATTAATAACTAACCCTAATTTCGTAATTAATGCACGTACCAAACCTGTCAGACTTCTCCGCGAAGTGCGGATTTTTTCTACCCAATAACTCCGCGAGTGCAGAGGATACAGGCTCAAATGAGGTGCAGGCTTAAATTACGCAAGTTCAGTTTTAATATATATTTTTTTTACTTTTTTACTTTTAATTTATATTTTCTGTTTTTAGTTTTTATAAAATATAACTTAAATAAAACTTATATTTTAACAATTACTTATTAGATATTTATAATTCAAAAAAAAAAATTAAACTTTTTAATTAAAACACCTAAATAGATATATATTTTTTTTATGTTTTTATATTTTTGTTTTTTTTAAAACGTATTTTTACAAAAGTAAATTAAGACTTAATAAAAATATTTTTTTTATATAGTGTTTCGCTTCGGCGTTGTTGAGTTCACCGGCAGCGGCGCCAAAAATACTTGATGTTATGCGAGGTGTATACGAAATAGTTATATTTTTATTACGAAATACTATTAAATACGATACAATTTTACACACGTTATTTATTTATTTATAGAGCGGATATACCTAAACCTTGCTACAACACTATAGGCAGTGTACCTAATCGTAAAGTAGTGTAGTTTTTAGTAAGTCCGGTTCATTTCGCAGGGAGCTAGCCAAGTTAACGCTATATTTTTTTAAAACTATATTTGTATGTATATATATATATATATATATATATATATATATATATATATATATATATATATATATATATAAGTAGTATTATTATTATAAAAGGGGGTTTTTACCGTTTAATGACCGGTTTGTTAATTTTATGTCTTAAGTCACAATTAATACCTAATGTAAAATATTAAAAATAAATATAACTTAATTTAAAGCGTAAAGTAAATGACGATAAATAAAAATTGCGATAAATAAAAGTACGATAAATAAAATGACAATAAATAAAATTGCGATAATTACAAGTACGATGAGATATAAAATAAAGGAATTATGCTTATTTAAACTTCCGTAATCATGATGTTTGACGTGTTGATTTTAATTTATTACCATGGGTTAATTGTCCTTTGTCCTGGATTATTCGATATGTCCATACGTTTTTGTCCATAATAGTCCATCGGTCATAATTAAAAAGTGCGAGGATCTTCGTCAAATTAACCTTATATCCGAAGTCAAATATTCCAACTAATTGGGGATTCCAACTAATGGTAACACTTACATGCTTCCGCTTTAGTTGTTAATAAAATGTTTTAAATATAATGAAACTTGTTAAATCCCAACAACTTTCTTAATCATGTATGATAAATGGCAAAAAGTTGGCAATACATTATTAGGATAAAATGATCGTTGATAGAATTAACCATTTTCCTTGTAATGGGTTATTTGAACTCATGAATGATAAGTTTGAAATATACATGATAGGAAACTAGAATGGTTGCTTGATAAAATGCCTTATTGTATGCTTTACACTCTAGGATTCACTCTAGGCTTCCGCTCATTATGTAAATTGCATAAACTTTGTTTTATCTCTCACATATGCCATATATGTTTTCATTGCTTGCATGATTATGTGTAAAACATCTACTTGTCATACTTGTATGATTAATATGTGCAAATGTACTTGTCATACTCTCGCATGCTCATATGATCTTCATACTTAACAACTTGAGTTCTCTCTTCATAACCAATGTTGGTTGTAATCACCTTGCTAAATGATATACTACACACCTAAGGATTATTAACTTGCTAATTGAATCGTATTTATGAGAGCATTGTGCTTAATATTTGTTACATCCAACATGCCATATATTTTTCATCATGCTTATGTGCTTACATGCTTATGATCTATTAACATGTTGAAAAATTATGTTTAGATGTTTCTATGTTCATGATATTTTAGAACACTCCAAATGCTTACTATGATACATGAAAATTGTTAACTAGTTAACATTACACGTAGTCAAGTTAATATATGTTAACATGATAATAATTGTCCAAGATCATAATTGTTGAGTTCCTAATAAGTAATTTGATATTAGCTTGCTTACCATGATTTATGTGATTGCTTGTTGCGCTATATCTTTTACGTACACTGCTTAGGCTATATTTGAAAAGATAACTAAATAAGTAGTGGTTCAATATATATCATGTTGATCATAATTTATGAGTCAATTGCCTACTTGTTCGAGTTACTTAGGTTATGCATTTGCTTATCAATATTCATACTATGGAACATGCCTTTATTTGACTACCGTGATTACGTGCTTACTATACATGATTGCTACTTGTGGTGTGAATTTTAGTTGAGCTTATTATGGATGATTGCTTGTTTTGATGCGAGATATGCTTACTATAATGAAAATTATTCTTGAATCCTATGCATGCATATTTTTCTAACAATACATGCAAGACTTGTTCAACGCATTGTTATGCTCATCACTCATGTAAAGGAAAGTCCGAATATGTCACACTATTGAGCTGTTACAAGATCTTTTAAGCAATCTAAAGGTCTCTATGCATCATGGTCTTGTGCATTCTAGATTCTCCAACATCGATTTCATGTGTCTTGGGGCTTCAGATGATGATGGATTGCTACGATTTAGAAAAGCAGTGTATGTACATTCGTTGGTTTATGGATTACCTCGTGGATCTCAAAGAAACAAACATATGTAGCTTTCTCTACTATCAAAGCCGAGTATGTAGCAATTGGAAGATTGTGTGCTAAAAGCTTATTGATGAATCAAACTTTCCTAGATTACGGTACCATTTCTTCCGAAACTCATATACATGTGCATTCTCATGATAAAATTGGACTAATAAATATTTGAACACCAATTTAGCTTTGATCATTACATGATAAGTGAAATATTAACATACTCTATATGTTTAGGATTATACATGCGTTTATCAATGCGTATAGGGTGATATGTTTCTATCTGATAACTATTTGACATGCTTTGATTATGATGCACATAATGCTAATGTGCTTAATGCATAATATAATATTTATGCCCATATAAAACTCTGATTATTATGCATGATTATTTGCTTGAAAATTGAGCTCATATTAGCTTTTGCATGCTACTTTCACTTGTGTCTTCACAATGTGCTATGAGTAATATGTATGCCATGCCATGTTATGCTTGTGTCTTTACATGCTTGTTTGAAACTACTATCTATAGTGTTGTAACGTATGCTACTGTTACTTGTTTGTCATGGTATGCTATGCTTGTGTTTTAACATGCTTGTTTGAACCTACTTTCTTTCATACATACTCTAGCATCTAAGCTTATAAATATGATTGTTATGCATGATTATTTGATTGACAATTGACCTCATGTATATTGGCTTTTGCATGCTACACTCACTTGTGTTTCCACATTGTACTTTGTGCAATTTGTATACCGTCCTATGCTACATGGTTCTACATTGTAGATACCCGTCCTAATCCATCTAGACGAATACATTACAATTGATTTCATCGCGAGGTACTTGACCTCTATATGATACATTTTACAAACATTGCATTCGTTTTTAAAAGACAAACTTTCATTACATCGACAGTTGACAGCATGTATACCATTTCATAATATATCCAACTATAATTGACTTAGTAATAATCTTGATGAACTCAACGACTCGAATGCAACGTCTTTTGAAATATGTCATGAATGACTCCAAGTAATATCCTTAAAATGAGCTAATGCACAGCGGAAGATTTCTTTCATACCTGAGAATAAACATGCTTTCAAGTGTCAACCAAAAGGTTGGTGAGTTCATAGGTTTATCATAAAACAATAAAATTCATCATTTTGATAGACCACAAGATTTAAATCCTGCATGGTACAAATGGGCCCGAATCCTATACCC
The DNA here is from genome assembly GCF_046630445.1 of Rutidosis leptorrhynchoides. Classification (NCBI taxonomy): domain Eukaryota; kingdom Viridiplantae; phylum Streptophyta; class Magnoliopsida; order Asterales; family Asteraceae; genus Rutidosis; species Rutidosis leptorrhynchoides. The sequence continues at coordinate 282,880,401 of NC_092341.1, read as the reverse complement.
ACTTGTAATGTACATGCGATATCTTTTAAATACAGTACACATTTCTCGTGTACGAAATCATCTTTCATAAATCTTAGTAACCGTACACATATCTTGTGCACAGAAATAACATACACATAACCTGTGTATAAAATCATTCTCTCGATACATAACATTCACTTTTCATTGCTTTCATAGCTTGGCTTGGTAACCGACCTTAACATATAATGCGCATAATAATATCCCCAAAACAGAACATCTCGTCTGTATAATAATCATATAAACTTCGAAGTACTAAACACCACGCCCACTAGCCCATCCGTCTAGTGAACATTCTGGGTGGGAGTGTTAAACCCGGTAGCTACCTTTAGGATTCGCGTGAATTAGGCGTGCACTAATTCTCAAAATTAGTGATGTTCCCTAATTCTTAGGTTACCAAGCAATAATAATCAGGGGGAAAATATTCATATCAATTGTGACAATTATCACGTCCACATAATTCAATGGTGGCAATTATCACGTCCACATAATTCATTCGAGGAATGTTTTTCTTGTGTCTATCTCGTCAAACATTTATAAAAGCATTTCATGTATTCGCAGTTCAAAATGTATTTCAAAAGCATTTAATAAAGCAGTTGTAAAAGTAGCACATGTATTCTCAGTCCCAAAAATGTAAAGAGTAAAAGGGAATCAAATGAACTCACTATACTGTATTTTGTAGTAAAAATACATATGACGACATTGAACAATGCAGGGTTGGCCTCGGATTCACGAACCTATATCATTTGTATATTTATTAATATACATAGTTGTAATCGAACAAATATATTTATTATTAGTGAGGTAATTTATATATATAATAAGTTTCATTATATATATTTTCATTTTATTTATAGAGATATTAATATAGTTAAGTTATGTGTATTACATATATATTTATATACATAATCTTTATTTTCATGCTTATAACTTTAACAACGTCACTAAAACTTTTATTTTCATAATCGTAATTATTTTAATATTAATGATATAGATAATACTGATAACAGAAATAATGATAGTTTTAGTAAAAATAATACTTTTAATAATAATGGTAATTTTTAATAGTTTAATAGAGTTTCCAGTAATCATACAGTATTACTAATATTAATGTTTAACTGATAAGTCGATTAAGGATACTTTGTAATATTAATAATAATAATGGTAATACTAATAATAGTACCTATGTTAATGATAATAATAATATTAATAAAAATACTTTTATTGATTTTTATATAGATATCAATAATAACCTTAACAATATTGATGAATATATAATAATAATAATTTTAATCATAATCCTAATTATAATAATAATACTAATAATGATAATAACAATAATAATAATACTTAAAGATAATACTAATTTGATAATAATAATAATAACAGTAATGATATCATAATAACAATACTAATAAATGTTCATTAATCTTTATATTAGTAATAATAATAATAATAATAGTAATAATTGTATTACTAGTAATAACAATAATAATAATAATAATAACAATAATAATAATAAAAAAATGAAAACTACCTTAAGAAGGTTTCAAAAAAAAAAACTGCCTTGGACGAGGCTCGAACCCGAGACCTCTCGGTTAACCCAACACAACAATCTAACCAACTGATCTAATTCAATTTTCTGAATAAATCACCACTCATTGTTATTTAAACCCGCTTTTATTTTGATTTAATTTCCTTCCTCATCTTCATCTTAATAATCGACCAGAACCCATGAATTATAAACGAAGTCCAAACCAACTTTTAAGACTTATAATTTAATTAAAATGACCTGTGCTTGTAACATTAATTCAATAGAAAAAGGAAAAAAAAATTATAAAGTGCTGCTGCCTCTGTTTCGAAGAAAAAAAAAATTTGAAACATAAAACTTGAAATCAAATTCTTTAAAGTTTTAGGCAAATGTTACAACATGAAATATATTCTAAATTCTTCCTATAAAGTTTCTATAACATCAATTCAAAACATCACCACAAGTTCGAATTTCACTGAAGAACAAGTGTTGACTTTTTTTTATCCAAAACTTTGACCTCAAAATTCAGGGTTGATATAACGAATTAAAATCTGATTCTTTGCAAAAAGATTTAGTAAAACATTCTTAATGAAACTGCATTTATACATTTTAAAATTTATTTTGAAATCGACTCTTTTGAAAATATGAACACGTACAGAGTAATTGACTGGTTTCAGCCTTTATTCCTCGCGTTAATTCACCAAAATTCAGTTAATTACAATTGATAGTTAATAATGTTATAGAGAAAATTAAGTGAGCTAATAATACAGATAACATGATTGATTTTATAGTAAGAAGAAATTCGATCAACTTGTTTAATCGTACAGACAAAAAAATTAAATAAATAAAGGAAATAGAAAGTGATAACAATCTCTAACTGAATTTGGAATTATCCTATTGTTTGGAATCTGATTCGTACGAGTTTATCAATCATCAATAGGTGGACAAAGACTTGAAACTAATTCTGATTTACTAATCTCTTTATACGATTTTTACATACTTTATATTAATAAATAATTATAACTTAATAATAATAATAATAATATTAATAATAATAATTTTATAAATAATAATAATAATAATAATTATTAGTAACATTAACAATTACGATAATAATAATAATCATTATTAACAATATTAATGTTAAATTGTATTATTTATATAATAATGACTTTAATAATATAGGTAATTATAATTTTAAAAGTAATAATATTAATAATAATAATATTAATCATGATAACCAATAATATTTAAATTACAACTAAACAATAATAATTAAGATCATAAATTTTTACTACCATACATAATAATATTAATAATACATAATGAAAGTACTAATAATATTGATGTAACAATTTATACATATCAAATCTCATATATATATATATATATATATATATATATATATATATATATATATATATATATATATATATATATATATATATATACTACATATTAAATTACTACTATTAATAATACTGATATCAATATTTATAATGAAAGTAATAATAATTATATTTTAACTCATAATTAGATTTAATATAATAATATTTTTATTAATTATGTAATACCTATAACAACACATTTGAATAGTTAATATTTATATATATTAGATATATTACAACATACATATAATATTAATTGTGTACAGGATTCATATATATTCATATATTTATTTTACTAATATCTTATTGATTTTGTAAGTTACTTTACATCTTTAAATCAAATGATTAAATGGTATTATATTAATACAAGTTAATGTACACACACACACACACACACACACACACACACACACACATATATATATATATATATATATATATATATATATATATATATATATATATATATATATATATATATATATATATATATATATATATATATATATATATATATATATATATATATATATATATATATATATATATATATATATATATATATATATATATATATATATATATATATATTTACATGTTTATTTAAACACAATTGTTCGTGAATCGTCGGGCACAGTCTAAAGGTAATTGATTTCATGAACATATTTTTCAAAGTTTTCGAGACTCTACATTATAGACTTTGCTTATCGTGTTGGAAATATATAAAGATCAAGTTTAAATTTGGTCAGAAATTTTCGGGTCGTCACAGTACCTACCCGTTAAAGAAATTTTGTCCTGAAATTTGAGTGTAATGGTCATGGCTAACAATAAAAATGTTTTCATGACGAATATGAGTTGATAAGTAGAGTTTTATCATCATTGAGTAATATGGATAAAATAATTCGATTATTCAAAGAGTACGAATGAAGTTATCACAAAAGAGTGAAACGAGTAAATGCAGGTTCGACTTAACCAGTGACGTAGTCACGGTTGATTTCCAGAATTCAAAGGATTTAGAGAAAATCTTTGTAAAAATATTTTATTCTTCGGCAATTAAGGAAATTAAGATCTCTTTAATTAAATGCGGTCATCTGCCTCGATTGCTCTGTCGGATACTTCCATTATAAATTTACCTCTACCGTTCCATTATCTTCATCACTTCTGTACTTTTCTTTCCTTGATTTTAAGTACAGAAAATAATGGTCCAAAATTCGTAGGTGTGGAGTTTCGAATGAACATAACTAATGTTCTAAGAGAGAAATTGTAATAGTACGATCTTAGTTGGTTAAATTACCAGAATTCAGGAGAAAAGATAGAACTATTAAGAAAATATGTTCTTGATGTGTTTATAGATTAGTTAAAATGTAAGAGTCGTGTAAAATGGCACATGATGACGTTTATGGTCTGTGAATCATCACGTTCCATTAGAAACTCAGCATAACTTACGTTGATCAAGTGTCATTATATTATACTAATTCATGCATCAATTTCTTTACATTTCTCCAGAATTCATTCATAAATTAAACTTAGATTTTACGGAAGTTTCCAATATAATGAAACACAGGAAGCACGAAGAGGTATATAATTTCGGATGAGTATATTTATGAAAATATCCTCAGAAATATCGAAGATATTTATGATGATATTTTGGAATTTCCAAGTTCGAAGGTTGATGAAGAAAAATTTTCCTCAAGATTTTAACATGACTTCGGAGCAAGATATTCTCTAAAGTTTTCATCGGATCCAGAATTACCTGGATTCTTTGAATATAGGGTTTGGTCCTTGTATATGTCCTTGGTCTCCTTCATGGTTATCTCAATCTGTTTAAGTGTACCAAATTTTCTATCGAGCGTTCCCAACATTCCAATCTTTATTATCAAACTTTTGGCCGTTCAGACCATCTTCGATTTTGCTGTTTCCTCTGCATTTAATGCTACCATACATGAATCATCGGTTATAAATCCGAGGTAGTTTCAAGAGAATTGTGTTTTTAGATGATTAAACGTTGTTGGTAATATGGTGGAATATAAAAGGTTTCCCGGTAACGATAAAAGAGCACGCATATATATCAAAGTTATAATAAGGCAAATCCGAATGAAAGTCGAAGTTGGTTTGTTGGAGCTGTGACAAAATTGGCTAATTTGAAGAGGGATTGTAGAGTTATTTTCGGTAATAACAATGCCAAAGGAGTTAGCATAGGTATGTGTTAAACGTTTACTCAGGTTCCAAGTGTTTTCAGGTGCACAACTATATATATATATATATATATATATATATCAATCTTTTCTTCCGTAGATAAAATGCGGTTGGTTCATTCTTTGATTGAGATGTTTTCAAGAATCATGAAAGACTTGAACGCATATTGGAATCGTCAAGATACAAATGAGGTTTAAGATAAAATCAAGTGGCAAACTTGAAGAATTGTTTAGTTTCATATGTTATAATCAATATTTTAATTCATTTTAATTGTCCAATGTTGGTAGCCCACAGTTAGCAGTCCACAGTTACTAATTTAATAATTCATATATAGTTTATAATATTCGAATTAATTAATATGTATCGTGACCCATATACATCTCTCAGACTCGATCACAACTCAAAGTATATATATATTATTTAAGAATCATCCTCAACCCTGTATAGCGAACTCGAACATTACAGTATATAGAGTGTCTATGGTTATTCCAAATAATATATATAGATGCGTCAATATGATATGTCAAAACCTTGTATATGTGTCCCGATATTTAAAGTGCGCAAAATAAATATCAGAAATTAAATGGCGATAAATAAAATTGCGAGAATTAAAATTGTGAGATTTAAAATTGCGATAAATAAATTGCGATAAATAAAATGTAATCAGTTAGCTAGGAACAGTTAGCGTGGATTCTTAACAAAATTCTTCTCATAGTTAAATTGTTTGTTTCTAACAAATTTTATTTTGTCAAATGTTTTATTCATTATGCCACTTGTTGGATTCTGATAGGTCAAAATCCAAATATGAAATTGAATAAAAATGGTTATTCTGCGGTGAACGGATGCGTATATCTGTGGATGAAAGTAGGATAGTAAATGACGGTTGAATCGGATTCGAAGAATGTATAATATAACTTATTAATGTGAAATCTAAATATTCCTCGGGTATTACCTACCCGTTAAAATATTTTCACCATTAACAGTTTGTACAAAAGAATTTTTAATTACAATCTTTATGAAAACATATATACATATATATTTTCTTCAGATGTAATCATGGATTTAATGAGTTAATATAATATTAATCTCATTTGATTTATCGTTAGAACTGGAATACATAATCTCTAAAACGTTAGAAATTATATAATCTTCATGTAGAATGAAGATAAATGATGTAGAACGATTCGTAGAACGACGATTATGCTCGAGGTACATAATGAGATGTTGAGGCATGGATTGTTGATACTTGGGTTGTTGGTGGTACTAGTGTTGATGTTGGTAGTACTGTTTATGCCAGTGATGTTGTTGAAGCTGGTAAGTTTTGCACCAAATTCTCCAAATTGATTACTCGAGTGCGAAGTTCGTTGACTTCTTATATTATTTCGGGATGATTGTTGATCAGAACGAGCGGATGAATAAGGTTTAGAATTTTAGATAGAATATAATCGTGGCGAGATATTCGGGAAATGAGGATGAAAATGGTGTTTCGGATTGGTTCGTCGGTAAGTGCTTCAGGTTCTTCGCCAAGAGGGAAATGTGGTGGATGGAAGGGATCACCTTCTTCTTGTCTCCAATGATTAAGTAAGCTACGAACCCATCAGATGAATTGGGGATGGATGATTGGTTGATTCATTCTGGTGACACTGCTTTCAGAGCTTAGGTGAAACTCCATATCGAAATAGCTGTCGAAATCCGATAAATTCGAACTGGTTGAGGGATTCATCTCGTACAATCAGATGAAGGATTTTCGATAGGAAATAGATTATAGGATGTAGATTAGTACCCTGCAATACATAATTTACATACGTATATATAATACTAAAATCCCATAAGTTACGGAGGAATCTATAGAAAATGTCAGGTAAAGTTTACAATAACAGATACGCTAAGATATGAATTAGCAGATATGCTAAGATATGAATTTTGTCTATACACTAATCATGCAATCAATGGAATAAGATGTGTCTAGACTAAGGATGATAAGCAAGTGATTCTCTAAGAATGATAAGCAGGTAATTTTTGACACGAAATGATAAGCAAAACTTTTGACATGCAGACACGGTCGAAGTCCAGACTTACTAATGCATCTAAACAGCTATCAGTTAGACACAATAATGCAAGACCTGGTTTGCTAAGACCACTACTCTGATACTAACTGTAGATACCCGTCCTAATCCATCTGGACGAATACATTACAATTGATTTCATCGCGAGGTACTTGACCTCTATATGATACATTTTACAAACATTGCATTCATTTTTAAAAGACAAACTTTCATTACATCGACAGTTGACGGCATGCATACCATTTCATAATATATCCAACTATAATTGACTTAGTAATAATCTTGATGAACTCAACGACTCGAATGCAACGTCTTTTGAAATATGTCATGAATGACTCCAAGTAATATCCTTAAAATGAGCTAATGCACAGCGGTAGATTTCTTTCATACCTGAGAATAAACATGCTTTCAAGTGTCAACCAAAAGGTTGGTGAGTTCATAGGTTTATCATAAAACAATAAAATTCATCATTTTGATAGACCACAAGATTTAAATCCTGCATGGTACAAATGGGCCCGAATCCTATACCCACCTGTAATGTACATGCGATATCTTTTAAATACAGTACACTTTTCTCGTGTACGAAATCATCTTTCATAAATCTTAGTAACCGTACACATATCTTGTGCACCGAAATAACATACACATAACCTGTGTATAAAATCATTCTCTTGATACATAACATTCACTTTTTATTGCTTTCATAGCTTGGCTTGGTAACCGACCTTAACATATAATGCATATAATAATATCCCCAAAACAAAAAATCTCGTCTGTATAATAATCATATAAACTTCGAAGTACTAAACACCACGCCCACTAGCCCTTCCGTCTAGTGAAATTCTTGGTGGGGGTGTTAAACCCGGTAGCTACCTTTAGGATTCGCGTGAATTAGGCGTGCACTAATTCTCAAAATTAGTGATGTTCCCTAATTCTTAGGTTACCAAGCAATAATAATCAGGAGAAAAATATTCATATCAATTGTGGCAATTATCACGTCCACATAATTCAATGGTGGTAATTATCACGTCCACATAATTCATTCGAGGAATGTTTTGCTTGTGTCTATCTCGTCAAATATTTATAAAAGCATTTCATGTATTCTCAATTCAAAATGTATTTCAAAAGCATTTAATAAAGCAGTTGTAAAAGTAGCACATGTATTCTCAGTCCCAAAAATGTAAAGAGTAAAAGGGAATCAAATGAACTCACTATACTGTATTTTGTAGTAAAAATATATATGACGACATTGAACAATGCAGGATTGGCCTCGGATTCACGAACCTATATCATTTGTATATTTATTAATATACATAGTTGTAATCGAACAAATATATTTATTATTAGTGAGGCAATTTATATATATAATAAGTTTCATTATATACATTTTCATTTTATTTATAGAGATATTAATATAGTTAAGTTATGTGTATTACATATATATTTATATACATAATCTTTATTTTCATGCTTATAACTTTAACAACGTCACTAAAACTTTTATTTTCATAATCGTAATTATTTTAATATTAATGATATAGATAATACTGATAACAGAAATAATGATAGTTTTAGTAAAAATAATACTTTTAATAATAATGGTAATTTTTAATAGTTTAATAGTTTCCAGTAATCATACAGTATTACTAATATTAATGTTTAACTGATAAGTTGATTAAGGATACTTTGTAATATTAATAATAATAATGGTAATACTAATAATAGTACCTATGTTAATGATAATAATAATATTAATAAAAATACTTTTATTGATTTTTATATAGATATCAATAATAACCTTAACAATATTGATGAATATATAATAATAATAATTTTAATCATAATCCTAATAATAATAATAATACTAATAATGATAATGATAATGATAATAACAATAATAATAATACTTAAAGATAATACTAATTTGATAATAATAATAATAATAACAGTAATGATAATAGTCATAATAACAATACTAATAAATGTTCATTAATCTTTATATTAGTGATAATAATAATAATAGTAATAATTGTATTACTAGTAATAACAATAATAATAATAATAATAATAATAATAATAATAATAATAATAATAATAATAATAATAATAATAATAATAATAATAATAATAATAATAATAATAATAAAATGAAAACTACCTTAAGAAGGTTTAAAAAAAAAAACTGCCTTGGACGAGGCTCGAACCCGAGACCTCTCGGTTAACCCAACACAACACTCTAACCAACTGATCTAATTTGATTTTCTGAATAAATCACCACTCATTGTTATTTAAACCCGCTTTTATTTTGATTTAATTTCCTTCTTCATCTTCATCTTAATAATCGACCAGAACCCATGAATTATAAACGAAGTCCAAAGCAACTTTTAAGACTTGTAATTTAATTAAAATGACCTGTGCTTGTAACATTAATTCAATAGAAAAAGGAAAAAAGAAAATTTATAAAGTACTGCTGCTTCTGTTTCGATGAAAAAAAATTTTGAAACATAAAACTTGAAATCAAATTCTTGAAAATTTTAGGCAAATGTTACAACATGAAATATATTCTAAATTCTTCCTATAAACTTTCTATAACATCAATTTAATTCAAAACATCACAACAAGTTCGAATTTCACTGAAGAACAAGTGTTGACTTTTTTTATCCAAAACTTTGACCTCAAAATTCAGGGTTGATATAACGAATTAAAATCTGATTCTTTGCAGAAAGATTTAGTAAAACATTCTTAATGAAACTACATTTATACATTTTAAAATTTATTTCGAAATCGACTCTTTTGAAAATATGAACACGTACAGAGTAATTGACTGGTTTCAGCCTTTATTCCTCGCGTTAATTCACCAAACTTCAGTTAATTACAATTGATAGTTAATAATGTTATAGAGAAAATTAAGTGAGTTAATAATACAGATAACGTGATTGATTTTATAGCAAGAAGAAATTCGATCAACTTGTTTAATCGTATAGACAAAAAAATTAAATAAATAAAGGAAATAGAAAGTGATAACAATCTCTAACTGAATTTGGAATTATCCTATTGTTTGAAATCTGATTCGTACGAGTTTATCAATCATCAATAGGTGGAAAAGACTTGAAACTAATTCTGATTTACTAATCTCTTTATACGATTTTTACATACTTTATATTAATAAATAATTATAACTTAATAATAATAATAATAATAATATTAATAATAATAATTTTATAAATAATAATAATAATAATTATTAATAACATTAACAATTATGATAATAATAATAATAATAATCATTATTAACAATATTAATGTTAAATTGTATCATTTATATAATAATGACTTTAATAATATAGGTAATTATAATTATAAAAGTAATAATATTATTAATAATAATAATAATATTAATCATGATAACCAATAATATTTAAATAACAACTAAACAATAATAATTAAGATCATAAATTTTTACTACCATACATAATAATATTAATAATACATAATGAAAGTACTAATAATATTGATGTAACAATTTATACATATCAAATCTCATATATATATATATATATATATATATATATATATATATATATATATATATATATATATATATATATATATATATATATATATATATATACTACATATTAAATTACTACTATTAATAATACTGATATTAATATTTATAATGAAAGTAATAATAATTATATTTTAACTCATAATTAGATTTAATATAATAATATTTTTATTAATTATGTAATACCTATAACAACACATTTGAATAGTTAATATTTATATATATTAGATATATTACAACATACATATAATATTAATTGTGTACAGAATTCATATATATTCATATATTTATTTTACTAATATCTTATTGATTTTGTAAGTTACTTTACATGTTTAAATCAAATGATTAAATGGTATTATATTAATACAAGTTAATGTATACACATACATACATATATATATATATATATATATATATATATATATATATATATATATATATATATATATATATATATATATATATATATATATACATATATATATTTATTTACATGTTTATTTACACACAATTGTTCGTGAATCGTGGGGCACAGTCTAAAGGTAATTGATTTCATGAACATATTTTTCAAAGTTTTAGAGACTCTACATTATAGACTTTGCTTATCGTGTTGGAAACATATAAAGATCAAGTTTAAATTTGGTCAGAAATTTTCGGGTCGTCACATACATGCTTGTTAAAAACCTACTTACTCCTATACATGCATGAAATTGGTAGAACTAGTAGATTAATGTTGGTACTTTATGATAGTATTGCATGATATACTAAGTCTTTCGCTCACTACATGTTATATCGCAAACCCATGCTATACCATTCATTAACATGTATGATACACAATGACTCTTATGTTTGCTATATATTATTTTGCATGTGTACTAACCCTTAATTGAAGGTCTATATAGCTTGTTGAGTCCATATCATTCCTTACTTGGTCTTATGATCATGTATGGTTCAAGGGGGAGTCATGTTGTCTTTTGCTACTTAATGTGGTGTACCATTTAAGGGGGAGCATTACTCTAGGGCGCGCTTAGTTCCAAGTGGGACTAACCTTTTTGCTTCGATAAAAGGGGTAGAGGTTGTATGGTAAGTGACGTTAACACTTGTATTGTATGCATGTCTAAGCACTTACCTATATTTGTCATTATCAAAAAGGAGGAGAATGTTGGTTAGTAATCCAATGATAATATTCAAATATTAACCATCTTGTTTTGATGATAACACTAAATGTCAAGTGCTTAATAATGTGTATACAATACAAGTTCACAAGCCTACATGATCTCTAGCAAGAGACCACAAATCATTAGAAACAAAAATATTTGAAAAACGCACGGCTGCACCACAGTCGACCGTAGGCCTGACCGTGGATACCTTTTGCCCAGTTTCTAATCAAAATTCAAATCGTTTTGAAAACTGGCTTCATGGTCGACTATACGGCTGACCGTGATTGAAGCCGCGATTTTTGCTGTTAAACTTTTCAATCAAACAAAAATCTACCACTTCCGGGCATCCATAATTTATGAAACCTTTTTTTAACTTACTGAGAATTGATGCCCTTTTCATATCCAAAATAGTTTTTATCATAAAGCGCTAATTTCAACTAATCTCACTTAATAAAGTCTTAATGATGTTTTGAGCCAAATTAGTGCTAACACATAAGTGTTATATCTTTTTACATCTTGTTACATAATACTACTTAAACATTTTTTAAACATACTAATGATGGTCATTAAAGTCACAATTAAAGAGATGCTCTCCCATTTCTCTTAAGTATCACTTGTATGTATATTATGTAAGTATGTATGCTTAATTAAATTAAGGCTAGTCACAAAGTGTTCAACTAGATTCAAACTAGTCAACTAAGGATGTAACAAGGTTCCAACTAGCAAGATACTTCCATCAAGAAGAAGACAAAGGAAAATGGCCAAAAAATGCAGATTACAGTGGCTCTATAACGGATTTATTTTCAGTACAGCAGGGAGCGCGGTCGATCCACGGTCGACCGTGCAGAGAGCCGCGCAGGTTCTGTCAGCATTTTTCTCTTCCTATATATACCAACATTTGCCAAACTTGAAGACTACCTCTTTCCAAAACACTTTCAAATACATATCTACTGATCTCCCAAGCCTCAAACAAATATCCATGGAGAGATTATAAGAGGGAAAGAGAGATTCTACTTACACTAAGTAGAATTAGATTGTAAACTTCATGCTTATCATTGTATCTTTAAGTTTACATTGTAAGATACTTCCTTAAGGGGTCAAGGAAGTTAAATGGTTCTTGTGATAGGAAACACCATCTTGCTTTATGATTCGAGTTCCTTAAAGGATCTAGGAACTTAATCAATTCCATTAGGAACTAAGTTGGTGTAACCTATTGAAGAACTATGAGTGGGTGAATCTTGTATCTTGTAATAGTAGCATTAGGTAACTTATTGATCAATCTTCCTTAATGGGAACTAGGAAGTTGATTAATTCCATTGGGGATTAATGCTTGTCCAAGATGAAGACAAGTTGATCTAAGTTAAGATCTTTCGAAGGGATAGAAAGCTTAAAGGTGTTACCTAGCAAGTATAAAATATTTGTGATTTCACTAGGATTAGAGCATTAGGATCTTGTGGTAAGAGCATTTGGTGTTTGTGAAAGGACTCGTTCATATACATTATAAACGATTCTCAATAATTGATTACATCGCGAGGTACTTGACCTCTATATGATACATTTTTCAGACATTGCATTCGTTTTTTAAAAGATAAACTCTTTTTACATCGAAAATTGACAGGCATGCATACCATTTCATAATATCTAACTATAAATGACCTAATCTGTCATTTACTTAATAATAATCTCTATTGAACTCAATGACTTGAATGCAACGTCTTTTAAAATATGCCATGAATGACTCCAAGTAATATCTTTAAATTGAGCAAATGCACAGCGGGAGATTTCTTTCAATCCTGAGAATAAACATGCTTTAAAGTGTCAACCAAAAGGTTGGTGAGTTCATTAGTTTATCATAATCATTCATTTCCATCATTTTAATAGACCACAAGAATTTCATTTCCAGTTCTCATAAATATACGTCCCATGCATAGAGACAAAAATCATTCATATGGTGAACACCTGGTAACCGACATTAACAAGATGCATATAAGAATATCCCCTATCATTCTGGAAAATCCTTCGGACATGATAAAACAACATCGAAGTACTAAAGCATCCGCAACCATGGATGAGGTTCGTTAGGCCCAATAGATCTATTTTTAGGATTCGCATCAATTAGTAGATCAGTTTACTAATTCTTAGGTTACCAAGCAAAAAGGGGCATATTCGGCTTCGATCATTCACCCATATAATGTAGTTTCATTTACTTGTGTCTATTTCGTAAAACATTTATAAAAATTGCGCATGTATTCTCAGCCCAAAAATATAAAGGGTAAAAAGGCAAATGAAACTCACCATACTGTATTTTGTAGTAAAAATACATATAACGTCATTGAACAAGTGCAGGGTTGGCCTCGGATTCATGAACCTATATTTTATATATATATATATATATATATATATATATATATATATATATATATATATATATATATATATATATATATATATATATATATATATATATATATATATATATATATATGTTGGTCAAAATTTGTCTAATAATTTAGGTTAGGTCATAGTGTATCACAATCCTAATGCTCGAGACTAATAAGAATAGGTCAACAAAAGTCAATTTGACTCAAAATGATTTCCAAAATCTATACATAATTAATATATAGTTTAAATGTCGTCATTTTATATTTTTAAATATTTTTTAAAAAAAATTTATTAGAGTAAATAATATAATTCATTTATTAATAAATAAAATTTTATATTAAAATTTATATAATAAAATATACTTTTATATATATTAAGTAATAAGATTTATAGAGTTCATTTAATATCATAAAGATAATATGATAGGTATTATTAAAGAAATTTTAATACACGTGGTAAAATATGTTTGTATCACATATTTATTTGATAAAATAATATCCATAATAATAGTAAGTAAAAGTTATATTATTTTGTAATAATAATAATTATTATTTTATTAATAAAAATATCAATATTTATAATTACTAAGATGACATTATGATAAAATGGTAATTCTAATTATGATAAATTTAATATTTACGACACTTTTTAATATTATCTTTAAAATAATAATTCTATTTAAAATGATAATAATAGTGGTATTTTATAATAACATTGACATTTCTATTAAAATGATAATTTTTGTTAAAATGATAGTTTTAATACTAACGATACTTTTAATAATAATAGTAATGATAAAAATAATAAGAACGATAATTTTATCTAAACCAATATCTTATAATATTTTAATTTCATCAAGATACTCTTACTCATTATTTCCTAATCATTTCGTTTAATAGCTTTTAATCGTCTTTTATATCGTGTTCATAATAATGATAATAATAGTAATCAAAATAATTAGGTGTTACTAATATTAGTTTTAATTACAATAATACTAATAATGATAATTACTATGACATTATTAACGATAATACTAATAATTATTTTAATAATAATATCATAATAATAATAACAATAATAATAACCATTTTTAAATAATGATATATATATTAATAATAATAATAATAATAATAATAATAATAATAATAATAATAATAATAATAATAATTAGATAATAATAATAATAATAACAATACTAATTATAATTTTAACGATAATAACGATAGTAATAATAATAAAAATAACAATTTTTAATGATAAATCCTTTTATTGATAAAAATAAGATAAAACTAGAACGACGATAATAACGACGATAATAATAATCATTTTTAATAATAATACAAAAATTCGATTGACTATAACTTCCAATCTGTTTATCGAAACCATTCGATATCTAAAGGAAAAGTTCTTAATTTTCACTAGCTTTCCAACGACATGCATATCTTATATCTTATCTCAACCGCATATATAACTAATCCAGGATTCAACATAACCTAACTAAAGGCAATATCAAAAGTACAAACATGCATAATACTATATACTCGAGCACTAGTCAGGGATACACTATTAGTATGTAAAAGTTAAATTATGAGTACTCACGTAACAATATTGAGATTCAATATTGCAGGAAAGGTACGTAAACGCAACGGAGACGATAAACACTAGATTGACCTCATGAGTATACCATGAACCATACCCATCACCTCCATAGCTATAACCCATATTTTGTAGTGACTCGAACTTTTCCATGTTTATATATATTAAATGAAATTGATATTTACATGATTAAGTGTTTCCAACATGTTAAGCAATCAAACTTGTTAAGACTTGATTAATTAAAATAGGTTTCATATAGAGAATTGACCACCCAAGTTGACCGGTGATTCACGAACGTTAAAACTTGTAAAAACTATATGATGACATATATATGGTTATATATATATTTAACATGATATTATGATAAGTAAGTATCTCATTAGGTATTTTAACAATGAGTTATATACATAAAAATGAGACTATTGAATTAAGAAACTCGAAAACGATATATATAACGATTATCGTTATAACAACGTCTTACTAAGTACATATGAATCACATTAAGATATTGTTACACTTGGTTAATTATGTTAAATGATAAGTAAATATATCATTAAGTGTATTAACAATGAACTACATATGTAAAAATAAGACTACTAACTTAATGATTTCGAAACAAGACATATATGTAACGATTATCGTTGTAACTACATTTAACTGTATATATATCATTGATAGTTAAAGCTAAGGGGTATAAAATACTATTAAATATGATACAATTTTACTCAAGATATTTATTTATTTATTGAATGGATATACTTAAACCTTGCTACAACACTTATAGGCAGTGTACCTAATCGTACAGTAGTGTAGTTTTTAGTAAGTCTGGTTCGTTCCACAGGGAAAATCTTTTAATCAAAGCTTAACGCTATATTAGTTTTATTTTATAAAAATAAAAATATATATATAAGTAATATTATTATTATAAAGGGGGGTTTTTACCGTTTAATGACCGGTTTGTCGATTTTAAAAACTTTAGTCGCAGTTAAAACAAAATGTAAAATATTGAATAAATAAAAGACTTAATTTAAAGCGTAAAGTAAATAATGATAATGAAATTGCGATAAATAAAAGTGAGATAAAATAAACTTGCGATAATTAAGAAGTACGATAATTAAAAGTGAAATTAAATACAATAACAAAAAAATAAAAATGCGATAATTAAAAGTGCAATTAAATATAAAATAAGAAAATTAAATATGAAATAAAAGAATTATGCTTATTTAAACTTCCGTAATCATGATGTTTGACGTGTTGATTTTAGTTTTATGCCCATGGGTTAATTGTCTTTGTCCTGGATTATTTAATATGTCCGTCTGGTTTTTGTCCATAACAGTCCATCAGTCATAAATATAAAGTGCGAGTGTCCTCGTCAAATTATCCTTATACCCGAAGTTAAATATTCCAACTAACTGGGGACTTAAACTGTAACAAGGTTTTATTAATTTCTTTAATAATTACACCAGGATGTCGACTGAGTGTAACCCAAGGTTTTAATACTTTATTATCAATTATGCCAAGTGTCCTTGTACATAATTTCACCCCTGTTTTAATAATTCTAGTGACTATTAATCCATTCCCGTGTCCGGTTAAATGAACGATTATTCGTACATATAAATACCCTGCCCATCGTATCCGATCGAGTGTATATGGTTATTTATAGGGACGTCCAATTGTGAATATTTATATTAAAATTAACAAACTATCATTTAGTTAAATAAATATAAAGCCCATTAATAGCCCATAGTCTAATTTCCACAAGTGTCGTTCTTTTGTCCAAACCCCAATTATGGTACAAAGCCCAATTACCCAATTTTAATATTTTTAGCCCAACATCATAATTACTTCGGATTAAATAAGCATAATAATAACTTAGCTACGAGACATTAATGTAAAAAGGTTGAACATAACTTACAACGATTAAAAATAGCGTAGCGTTACACGGACAGAATTTCGACTTACACCCTTACAACATTCGCTAACATACCCTTATTATTAGAATTAAAATTAAAATTAAAATATAAATATATACTACGTATTAATGAGGAGAAGAAAAAGATGTGTTTTGTGTTACACCAAAGCTCGATTTTTATAGGTCTGTGATCTGGAAAAGATGCTCATGCGATCGCATGAGCTTTACCCGTCAAGGTCATGCGATCGCATGGCCAGCTGGGGAGACTCAAAAGTCTTTGTTTTTTTATGTCGACGGTTTTTAAATATAATATAATATATATATTAATTTTAAGAATTAATTATATATTATATTATATTCATGTGCATAGTTGACTTGAAATTTTTAGTCCGTTGCGTCGAGCGTTGAGAGTTGACTCTGGTCCCGGTTCCGGATTTTCGGACGTCCTTGCGTACAATTTAATATCTTGTACTTTGCGTTTTGAATCTTGTACTCTTGTAATTTTGAGACGTTTCTTATCAATAATTGGAACCTTATTGATTGTATTTTGTACTTTTGAGCTTTTTGGTCGTTTGCGTCTTTAATTCGTCGAATCTGTCTTTTGTCTTCACCTTTTATTATTTAAACAAATATCACTTGTAAATAGGACAATTGCAACTAAAAGCTTGTCTTTCTTGAGGAATAATGCTATGAAATATATGTTCGTTTTTAGCATTATCAAATATTCCCACACTTGAACGTTGCTTGTCCTCAAGCAATATAGCCTTGAAATACTAGAATCACTTCTTTATTCTTCACACTTTGTACATCAGTGATTTCTTTACGGCGGTATAAACAATGGTAGTAACGATGTGGTTTACAGTCCCACATGACTATAAAAATTTAGATCCTTTAAGAAATTGAATCTTTATGAAAACATTTGATCTTTTTGAAAATTCAATCTAGCTTTTACCCTAGATAAGTTTTCCGGAATAACCCTTCACCGGTGTTTGCAAAATTATTTTTGTGGGTTTGGTGGGTTTCAGATTTGAAATTTTTTAGCTCAAAACTTGCGGTTTTGTATCACCCACTTGCTAACCTTGTATTAGAAAAGCAACACGTCCAGTATACTTGCTCCGTATATTACCTTTCGGTAAACTACCGTCCGGTTGTAAAGAAAAGCGTTGAACAAGCAACTGTTAAGGCAATGTCCCCTGACATGCTTTTAATTATGGTCTATAACGTGTCGGACGCAATTACTATCCTTGGTAGGAGCAATAGTAAAGCTCACCCTTATGATTTTTCGGTCTGGCACAAGGTCCTGTCTTTGACCATGCTATGCAACCACCGTTCTTACGGTTGACACCCGATTTGGTTCAGGTGAGCTAATGAATTCCAGGTGAATTCCTAGGATTTTACGTTCAATGGTAATGAACGCATTGAAAATGGGTTTTCAGAAAACAAATCGGTTTGTAATTTTATTGATGTCAAAGCTAAGGGGTATAAAATACTATTGAAGTTTACAACGAAACACTATTAAATACGATACAATTTTACACAAGATATTTATTTATTTATAGAATGTATATACTTAAACCTTGCTACAACACTTATAGGCAGTGTACCTAATCGTACAGTAGTGTAGTTTTTAGTAAGTCCGGTTCGTTCCACAGGGAATCTTTTTTAAACAAAGCTCAACGCTATATTAATTTACTTTTATAAAAATACAAACATATATATAAGTAATATTATTATTATAAAGGGGGGTTTTTACCGTTTAATGACCGGTTTGTCGATTTTAAAACTTTAGTCGCAGTTAAAACCAAATGTAAAATAATAAATAAATACAAGACTTAATTTTAAGCGTAAAGTAAATAACGATAATGAAATTGCGAATAATAAAAGTGCGATAAAATAAACTTGCGATAATTAAAAAGTACGATAATTAAAAGTGCAATTAAATACAATAACAATAAAAATGCGATAATTAGAAGTGCAATTAAATATAAAATAAAGGAAATTAAATATGAAATAAAAGAATTATGCTTATTTAAACTTCCGTAATCATGATGTTTGACGTGTTGATTTTAGTTTTATGCCCATGGGTTAATTGTCCTTTGTCCTGGATTATTTAATATGTCCGTCTGGTTTTTGTCCATAACAGTCCATCAGTCATAAATATAAAGTGCGAGTGTCCTCGTCAAATTATTCTTATACCCGAAGTTAAATATTCCAAATAATTGGGGATTCGAATTGTAACAAGGTTTTAATACTTTGTTTAATGAATACACCAGGTTATCGACTGCGTGTAAACCAAGGTTTTACTACTTTGTTAACAATTACACCAATTACCCTTGAATGTAATTTCACCCCTGTTTTAATTATTCTAGTGGCTATTAATCCATTCCCGTATCCGGTTAAATGAACGATTATTCGTACATATAAATACCCCGCCCATCGTGTCCGATCGAGTGTATATGGTAATTTATAGGGACGCCCAATTGTAAATCTTTATATTAACATTAACAAACTATCATTTAGTTAAACAAATATAAAGCCCATTAATAGCTCATAGTCTAATTTCCACAAGTGTCGTTCTTTTGTCCAAACCCCAATTATGGTACAAAGCCCAATTACCCAATTTTAGTAATTAGCCCAACATCATGATTACTTCGTTTTAAATAAGCATAATAATAACTTAGCTACGAGACATTAATGTAAAAAGGTTGAACATAACTTACAATGATTAAAAATAGCGTAGCGTTACACGGACAGAATTTCGACTTACACCCTTACAATATTCGCTAACATACCCTTATTATTAGAATTATAATTAAAATTAAAATATAAATTATAAATATATATATATATAATTTACGTATGATAAGAGAAGAAAAAGATGATGAAAATGATCAGATTTCGGTTTGCTTTATAGGGAGTTTTTCATTTTGGGGCTCCGCGACTCGCGGCATATTTTGCCTTCAAACTCCGCGAGTCGCGGAGTTTGAAATTCCAGCTCACAACTTTGGAGTCTTTCTCTGCCGATGGTTTTTATTTATAAATATAATATATATATAATTAATATAATTAATTATATATTATATTATATTTATATACATAGTTAACTTGTAATTTTTAGTCCGTTGCGTCGAGCGTTGAGAGTTGACTCTGGTCCCGGTTCCGGATTTTCGAACGTCCTTGCGTACAATTTTATATTTTGTACTTTGCGTTTTGAATCTTGTACTTTTGTAATTTCGAGACGTTTCTTATCAATAATTGGAACCTCTTTGATTGTCTTTTATACTTTTGAGCTTTTTGGTCGTTTGCGTCTTCAATTCGTCGAATCTGTCTTTTGTCTTCACCTTTTATTATTTAAACGAATATCACTTGTAAATAGAACAATTGCAACTAAAAGCTTGTCTTTCTTGAGGAATAATGCTATGAAATATATGTTCGTTTTTAGCATTATCAAATATTCCCACACTTGAGCGTTGCTTGTCCTCAAGCAATATCGTTTTGAAATACTAGAATCACTTCTTTATTCTTCACACTTTGTACATCAGTGATTTCTATACGGCGGTATAAACAATGGTAGTAACGATATGGTTTACAGTCCCATATGACTATAAAAATTTAGATCCATTAAGGAAATTGGATCTTTATGAAAACATTTGATCTTTTGAAAATTAAATCTAGTTTTTACCCTAGATAAGTTTTCCGGGATAACCCTTTACCGGTGTTTGCAAAATATTTTTGTAGGTTTGGTGGGTTTCAGATTTGAAAATTTTAGCTCAAAACTTGCGGTTTTGTGTCACCCACTTGCTAACCTTGTATTTGGAAAGCAACACGTCCAGTTTACTTGTCCCGTATATTACCTTTCGGTAAACTACCGTCCGGTTGAAAGGAAAGCGATGAACAAGAAACTATTAAGGCAATGTCCCCTGACATGCTTTTAATTATGGTTTATAACGTGTCGGACGCAATTACTATCCTTGGTAGGAGCAATAGTAAAGCTCACCCTTATAATTTTTTGGTATGGCACAAGGTCCTGTCTTTGACCACTATGCAACCACCGTTCTTACGGTTGACACCCGATTTAGTTCAGGTGACCTAATGAATTCCAGGTGAATTCCTAGGATTTTACGTTCAATGGTAATGAACGCATTGAAAATAGGGTTTTCAGAAAACAAATCGGTTTGTAATTTTGATCAAAATATTTTCTCATTTAAGCTCGAGTTTAGATATCATTGAATTCCATGAGTTTGAATTCTCAATCTTTAAGGTCAATCTCTAGGATTGAGTAATATCAGTCTTAAAAGCTGATTTTTAATCTTTAAGGAGATTATCCTTTCTGGGGATCTGATTCATTAGTCTTATCAAGCTAATTTGCATGGTGCCCCCCCATTGTACGAGATAAATCATTCTCATGGTTAGGATAAATCTGACCACTTGGCGACCCTGTTTAATGCTGAGGTCCGTAGATTTCCTGCTGATTTTAGTGATGACTTTTCTAGATTTTTCGTCAACCTACAGCTGGTCTGGACGACAACTTCATGACCTAAATCAAGAAGCGCGTTTCTTTTTCGGAAGACTTTACTTCCTTTTAATGATGGAATTGATTCATCGTGTAGATCCATCTCTTCTTTTCTTTCATTGGGTAAAACAGTTTAGTTTAGTCCAAAGCAGAAGTATTTTCAGTTATTTGTTACAGATATATGTGACATATGTTTAAGATAACTTGGTAAATTTTCCCACACTTGGCTTTTATTTTCCTTTTTATCGTCCTCTATTCCATTTTAAATGAATTTTAACATTTTAGTTTGTTTCTCAATTTATGTCCTTTCCGAGGTAACAATAATTTCGGTGTTAAAACCTAGTTTTATCGTTCATAATTATGTATAAACATGATTTTGAATTCATTTAATTGAAAATTTTGAAAAATTTTACTAGAATTGGGTAGTCAGTATATAAGACTTGGGCTGTTCTTTTTTTATCAGAGAGCACTAGATTCTAATACAACTACTGCTTTACTAGTATTTTTAATGGTAACCAAGTGTTTAAGATAAAAATTTTAAAATCCGAAAGAATTTAGCCCCTTCCCACACTTAAGATCTTGCAATGCCCTCATTTGCAAGAAATCAGTAACAATTTAAATTATTGAGGGTGATTTGTGTGAAAATGATTAAATTTTTACCAAAGTTTCCAAATATATTGGCGTTTGTTTGCTGAATGATAAATGGTGCATATCATTTATTCATTCCGTCTTGTTGTTATTTCACATATATTTTGCATCTTGTCGTCAAAATTAGTTGCTTTTGCTGAACTTAATGCCAGTCTTTGAAAATGCGTTGTTTTACCCTGTTGTGTACATAAGATAAACTGCAAACATATATACATATTTTTGAAGTTTGGTATATTACCCCACATTCAAAAATTATTAAAATCTAAGAATAAAAGTTAGATAATTATAAAAATGATTACAATATTAACAAAAGTATTAAACGTATCAATAATTACAAATTACAAAATAAATAAAACTAAGTATACTAGGGATGATACTGGTACCAATAGGGGTTCCAGGCATAACCATAGGTGCTATAGAATGCTTCGGCAGGGTCATACGTAGGATACGGTGGCTGCATCTCTATAGACCAGGGAGGGAAGATGGGTTTCGGTGTAGGAATATAGTTTCTACCTATATGTTGGCAATGAGCTATGATTTGGTTCTGATGAACTTTCCAATCTTCAAATGCTCTCTGTCTAGCATTTTCGTATTCCTGAGAAGCTATAAACCTTTGCATTTCTTGCATCTCATTCCCCCCTCCTACATTACCTTGCTGTTGGTTTCTCTCCACCTGTGGATGTCTACCATGGTATCGTACTGCGGCGTTATTTCGCCTCTTCAAAACTTTCTCACCATGGTATACATTTAAACCTATAGTATCGCGGGGTTCTGGTTCTTCTACTAATAATCCCCCCCGACTTATATCCACACCGAGATATTCACCAATCAAAGTAATAAAAATACCACCTCCTATTATGCTATGCGGTCGCATCCCCCGAACCATAGCTGATAAATAATAACCCACACAATATGGTATACTTACAGCGCTTTGTGGGTCTCTAATACACATATGGTAAAACAAATCCTGTTCATTTACTTTTTCCTTGTTTTTACCCCTTTGTGTAATCGAATTAGCTAAAAACCTATGTATCACTCTTAATTCGGCTCTATCTATATCCAAATAAGAGTAATTTCCCCCTTTGAAACGGTGATGGCTTGTCATTTGACTCCACACACCGTGTGTATCAAAAATTTCATCTATCTTTCTACCGTTTAGTATCAATCCTCTACAATCGGCAGACGCTAACTCCTCAGGCGTATATATACGTAAAGCCTGAGCCATGTCCAGTAAAGACATGTGGCGCATCGAACCGCCTAACAAAAATCTAATAAAAGAACGATCAGTTAAACTAGCTACCCGATCATTCAACTCTATACTACATAACAATTCTTCACACCATACTTTATATACAGGTCTACGCATGGTGAATAAACGTACCCAGTCATTAAAAGAAGAATTACCATACCTCTGTACAAGTAATTCCCTAATTGGCCCGGCCAATTCTACAGCTTCTAAGGGTCCCCATTCTATGACCCTCGGTACCTTAACAACCTTAGAATGAAGAGTATGCAAACCCCTTTGGTATTTTGGATAATCTATCCAAAGTCTGTCAAATCTCAGGTTCGGGTGCAACTCTTCCAAGTGCATATCGGAAAAGGTCATGACTGGATGAGGTATATCCTGCTTGTAGTAGTTATCCACCTCCTGTTGTTCCAAATTCTCAGCAGGAGCATTGCGGGCTTGGGATGAAGATTCACCCCTTTCAGTCTGCAAAACACATCAAACAAAATTTTTGTGTATCCAAATATGCATTAGTGTCAGCAAAATCATTAATCAAAATAATTACAATGACATTATCAATTTATATCAAACTTAAGCTCATTTTCACATTTTCATCAAATCTACACTTTTTCAAATAAGCATATACGAAAATGTTCGCCAAGTTCATAAGCATTCAACTCAAATAACATGTCAAAATAATCATTACTAGCAATTAAACAAGTCTCAAATGGCATTATCTTTCAAAAATCAAGTTCATGAATTTTAGACTTGAAAAAGTCCACTTTAATTCTCAAAATCATGTTTAGGCTCAAAGTTTGGATCATTTAACTACCTAGACATGTTACACTACTCAATTTAGCAACAATTCATGACAAAAATCGGCCATAACCTGTTTATATCAAAAAGCCCCAAATTTGCTCAAGAACACAAACCCTAGATTATTCAAAATTTGAAGTTTAAGGTTTCTAATCATGTTAAATAGCATCAATCTAGGTTATACAAGCATAATACATAAACAATTTAAGCCTAATTACACTAAAAAGCATCAAAATCAAATTGGGGAAAAAATTGCTCAAGAACACCACATTTCGGATTAAATGGTGTTTAGGTGTAGAAATTTACCGTTTTTCTTGAGTAATTCTTAGATAGCATCCTTCTCAACATGATTTTAGTAAAAGATTTGGTGATTAACGGTAAAAAATTGTGATTTTGGGGTGTATTTTTCGGGTTTTTTCGGGGTTTTTTCGCTGTGTTCTTCGCAGTGTGTTTTTGTGGGGAGTAAACTGATCTGTTTTTACGTTTTATTTTTTTTTTCTGGGTTTTGGTCCCTCCGCGAGTCGCGGAGATTTCCCTTTCTAACTCCGCGAGTCGCGGAGTTTGCTTTTTTTTTTTTTTATATATATAATCTTTAACTTATAAAACAATTAAGTAATTAATTTTAAAATTTTGTTTCCCTTGTTATTTAGGACGAGGTCGTTTCGGATCGGTGTCCTAGTCCGTCCTTCGACAAAATTTTAAAATTTGTCTTTTTGTAGCGATTGTTTTAAAAGCTAAGATTTTTGGGGTTTTTAATGGTTTTGGCATACTTTAATTCAATAAGATTAAAAATAATGATAATAAAAGTTCTCGTCCCTCCCTCGGGTAAAGCAATTTCGGTTCAAAGACCTAGTCTTCAACTTACGACGAATTTTAAAAATCATATTTTTAACTTAATGAGATAAAGTAAATTTTTGTTTTTAAATTCACACAACTTAAATATAAAATTCAAAATTATTATTAAAAATTCACACCAAACTTAAAATTTGAAATGCATAAAATTAAAAATTCATATTTTAAAAATTAAAAGTTCACACCAATCTTAATTTAAAAATTCATATTATAAATTCACACCAAACTTATATTAATTTTTTTTTTTTTACAATTTTAAAAATATTGATTTTACAAAGTTTACAATATTAATTTAAGATTTAAATATTAATTTTAAAAACATGGTAAAAATAAATTTAAAAATTTTTTTGTCTTTTTATCCCACTTTAATCAATCAAATATTATCAAAAATATGCGCCCCTCTTTTCGGTAAAGTAATTTCGGTTCCAAGACCTAATTTAACTCATGACGAATTTTTGAAATATTTTGGGTTGATTAATTAAAGATATTTATACCTTAAGAATAAACGTTAAATTTCGCAGTGATGTAATAAATTTTTAAATGATATCAATAATTTCGGTCGCCAAACCTAATTTTATTCAATACCAATTTAATACTTTTTAGCGAACAAATTAGCGTTTATTATCAAAAGGTTAAAAATAAAAATAAAAATAAAAACTGTACAGACATACTTGTGGAATAGATTTCTTAGTTATATGATCTATCCCATTCATAAGATAGTCGGTTTAATTGGTTTTCCATGGCTACATAGGTGTAACCTCGAGCATTCAGTGTCTGTTCTTCTAAACATATGAACGGTCCGTCTCTGCATAAAGTAACAAATTCGGTATTTGAATAGGTTTGATTATTTGAACATTTACCTCCATGTGACCATTTTCCGCATTTGTGACATCGTTCTAGGTGTCGTGCTCTTCTTTTCGCTGCGGATTTTGATTTTCCTTTACCAAATTGTAACTTATTATCTTCGCATCTGGATTCTTTTCTAACTCCGTCCATTCTTTCTCTGATTACTGATACTAGTTCACTCGGTAGTATGTCATTATTTCTTTTAGTGATCAAAGCGTGTAGCATTAGACCATGGTTTAGTTCACAGGCAGTCTTCATTTTGTAAAAACCTAAAAAATAAAAATTCAGAATGGGGGGAGAAGACTAGTTCTTTAGGGTCTGCTAGGGAAAGACCATTCGGGTTCCATTTTCGAGATTTACACGAAAACAGACAATCTAACTCTAACAGAAATACATATTATCCTTTAAAGACTTGATTCTCCCCACACTTAGTTAGCTGTGGTGTCGAAATTATGATTAACTTCATTGTCGACTTCCATCGGACCATGTATGTAATGTTTAACTCTGTGACCATTAACTTTAAATTCCATCCCATTTGAATTTATTAATTCTATCGTTCCGTATGGGAAAAATCTTTTGACTATGAATGGTCCAGACCATCTTGATTTCAATTTTCCAGGAAATAGCTTGAATCGTGAATTGAAAAGAAGAACTCTGTCTCCTTCTTTAAATTCTTTTGAACTTCTGATTCTTTTATCATGCCATTTCTTCGTTCTTTCTTTATAGATTAACGAATTTTCGTATGCTTCATGTCTTAATTCTTCTAATTCGTTTAGTTGACTTAATCGTAGACGTCCAGCTTCATGTAAATCAAGATTACATGTTTTCAAAGCCCAAAATGCTTTGTGTTCAATTTCTACTGGAAGATGACATGCTTTTCCATAAACAAGTCTAAAAGGTGTGGTTCCAATTGGAGTTTTGTAGGCTGTTCTAAAAGCCCAGAGTGCATCCTCCAATTTAATGGACCATTCCTTCGGATTTGATCCTACGGTTTTCTCTAGAATACGTTTTAAAGCTCGGTTGGTATTTTCAACTTGTCCACTTGTTTGTGGATGATATGCGGTGGAGATTTTATGAGTTATTCCATATCTTTTAAGAACTTTCTCAAGTTGATTATTACAGAAATGAGTACCCCGATCACTTATTAAAGCTTTCGGTGTTCCAAACCTTGCAAAAAGACGTTTTAAAAAGTTGACTACAACTCGTGCATCGTTAGTTGGGAGAGCTTGTGCTTCCGCCCATTTAGATACATAATCAATGGCTACGAGTATATATAGATTATTATGAGATTTTGGAAATGGACCCATAAAGTCAATACCCCAAATGTCAAATACTTCACATACTTGGATGACATTTTGTGGCATTTCATCACGTTGACTTATTTTTCCGGCCCTTTGACATGCATCACAGGATTTGCAAAGAAGGTGTGCGTCTTTGTAAATTGTAGGCCAATAGAATCCAGCTTCATAAACTTTTCTTGCTGTTAGTTGAGGCCCATAATGCCCTCCTGTTGGTCCTGTGTGACAATGGTTTAATATTTTACTAGCTTCATCTCCAAATACACATCGGCGTATTATTCCATCGGGACAACTTTTAAACAGATGTGGATCTTCCCAGAAATAGTGTTTTATATCACTGAAGAATTTCTTTCGTCTTTGGTACGATAATCCTTTTTCAAGGAATCCACAAACTAAGTAGTTTGCATAGTCTGCAAACCATGGGATTTCTTTATAATCTATCTTCAATAGATATTCATCAGGAAAGTTGTCTTGTATGGCCGATTCATTTAGAACTTCTAACTCAGGATTTTCTAGACGAGAAAGATGATCAGCGGCGAGATTTTCTGCTCCTCTTTTATCTCGGATTTCAATATCAAACTCTTGTAAGAGTAAGATCCAACGGATTAATCTTGGTTTAGCATCTTGTTTTGAAAATAGGTATCTAAGAGCAGAATGGTCGGTATAGACCACCGTTTTTGCTAGAACGAGATATGATCGAAATTTGTCAAAAGCAAAGACAATAGCAAGGAGTTCTTTTTCAGTAGTTGTATAGTTCGTTTGTGCTCCTTGTAATGTCTTACTAGCATAATATATAGGTTGAAATCGTTTTTCAATCCTTTGTCCTAAAACGGCTCCCATTGCAAAATCACTTGCATCGCACATTAGTTCAAATGGTAGATTCCAATTTGGTGTTATCATGATCGGCGCATTAGTGAGTTTCTCTTTAAGAATATTAAAAGATTTGATACACTCATCTGAAAAGATGAATGGAGCATCCTTTTCTAGGAGTTTATTCATAGGAGTGGCAATTTTAGAAAAATCTTTTATGAAACGTCGGTAAAAACCGGCATGCCCTAGAAAACTCCTAACTCCTCTAACATTGGTGGGATGTGGAAGTTTAGCAATTACATCTACTTTAGCTCTATCCACTTCAATTCCTTCTTTTGAAATTTTATGTCCAAGAACGATGCCTTCTTTAACCATGAAATGGCATTTCTCCCAATTAAGTACTAGATTTGATTTTTCGCATCTAATTAGCATTCGTTCCAGATTAACTAGATATGATTTAAATGTATCACCGAAGACTGAAAAGTCATCCATGAATACTTCCATGCATTCTTCTATCATGTCGTGAAAAATCGCCATCATACACCTTTGAAAGGTTGCAGGGGCGTTGCAAAGTCCAAATGGCATGCGTTTGTAAGCAAAAGTACCATAAGGGCACGTGAATGTGGTTTTCTCTTGATCTTCGGGTGCTATTGGAATTTGAAAATATCCGGAAAATCCATCTAGAAAACAATAGTAGCTATTTCCGGCTAATCTTTCCAACATTTGATCTATGAAAGGTAAGGGAAAGTGATCTTTTCTGCTGGCGTCATTTAATTTTCTATAATCAATACATACACGCCATCCTGTTACAGTCCTAGTAGGAATAAGCTCAGTTTTCTCATTTGTAATGACAGTCATGCCACCCTTCTTAGGCACGCATTGAACTGGGCTTACCCATGGACTATCAGAGATTGGATAAATTAAACCTGCATCTAGCAGTTTAATAATCTCTTTCTTAACTACATCTTGCATATTAGGATTTAGTCTTCGTTGGCGTTGCAAATACGTTTTATGACCTTCTTCCATAAGGATTTTATGTGTGCAATACGAAGGACTTATTAATTTAATATCATGAATCTTCCATGCAATGGTTGGTTTATGAGCTTTCAACACAGAAATGAGTTGTGATTTCTCATTTTCAGTAAGAGAAGACGATATTATTACAGGTAATTCAGATTCACCATGTAAATAAGCGTATTCCAAATGGTTTGGAAGTGGCTTTAACTCTAATTTCGGAGGTTCTTCTATCGATGATTTATATCGATATCTGTCTTCTTCTTTTAGCATTTGAATTTCTTCTGTTGTTGGTTCATATCCATTAGCTATAAGTGTAGCTAACATTTCAGCTTCATCAATTGGTTCATTACCTTCTCCTAAAGAACATTCTCCTGTTCCTTGTAATTCTGGAAATTCTTTTAATAATTCTGCATGTGCATCTATAGTTTGAATATAATAACATGTATCATCTGTAGATTGTGGTTGTTGCATTGCTCTATCAACTGAAAAGGTAACACTCTCATCCTCTATACTTAGGGTCAGTTTCTTACCGAACACGTCTATCATTGCTTTAGCCGTGTTTAAGAATGGTCTTCCTAATATGAGAGGAACTTGAGAATCTTCTTCCATGTCCAAAACAACAAAATCTACTGGAAATACTAAAGTACCAACTTTAACTAGCATGTTCTCCATTATCCCTCTAGGATATTTTATTGATCTATCGGCTAGTTGTATGCTTATTCTGGTTGGTTTCAATTCTCCAAGGTCTAGTTTAGCGTATAGTGAATACGGCATTAGATTTATACTAGCACCTAAGTCTGCCAATGCTTCTATTGAACTAAGACTACCCAGAAAATATGGAATTGTGAAACTTCCTGGATCAGATAGTTTTTCTGGTATTTTATTCAACAGCACTGCTGAACAATTAGCATTCATAGTAACAGCCGAGAGTTCTTCCATTTTCTTTCTATTTGAGATTAGATCTTTCAAGAATTTAGCATATCTAGGCATTCCTGAAATCACATCAATGAAAGGAAGATTTACATTTATCTGTTTAAACATATCCAAGAATTTGGATTGCTCGGCTTCAAGTCTCTCTTTCTTCATTTTACTCGGGTAAGGAAGTGGTGGTTGATATGGTGTAACATAAGGTTTATCCTTAACTGTGTTATCTTCATTAACCTTTTCAACTACCGGTTCTTTTTCCTTATCTTGATCAGGTTGTGGTTCTTGTGGAGTAGGAATAGTTTCATCAGAAGTTACAGGTAATTCAGGTGGTTTAAGTGTTGTACCACTTCTTGTGGTAATAGCTTTAGCTGTTTCATTCCTGGGGTTAGCATTTGTATCACTAGGTAGACTTCCCGGTTTTCTTTCACCTATTAACCTTGCTAGATTACTTACTTCTTGTTCCAGATTTTGAATAGAAGCTTGTTGATTTCTAAATGCTTGAGCATTTTGTTCATTGGTTTGTTTTTGAGATGTGAAAAACTGCGTTTGAGTTTCAACTAGCTTCGTCATCATATCTTCTAAATTCGGCTTTTTATCATCGGTTTGTTGTGGTGGTTTGTTTTGAAAATTAGGTCTTTGCTGATTATAATTATTATTGGATACTTGTTGATTGCTAGGACCTTGTTGGTTGTTGTATGGAATATTTCGGTTATAATTCTGGTTTTGATTGTAAATTGGTCTTGGCGGTTGATAATTATTCTGATAATTATTTCCAGGCCTTTGGTTTATGTATGAAATATTCTCTCTTTGTTCCATTGTTAATTCAATACTGAGACAATCTTTTGTCAAATGTGGTCCTCCACACTGCTCACAACTAATTCGTATTGAGTGAATATCCTTAGTCATCTTTTCCATTCGTCTCTCCACAGCATCTATCTTTGCGGAAATGGAATCTAAGTCATGGCTAGAATCAGCTCTAGCTGCTTTAGATGATCTAACGATATCTTTTTCTTGGTGCCACTCATGTGAGTGGGAAGCAGTGTTATCAATAATTTTGTAAGCATCAGTTTCGGTTTTCTTCATAATAGAACCACCAGCTGCTATATCTATGTCTTTTCTTGTAGTGATGTCGCATCCTTGGTAGAATATTTGTACTATTTGACAGGTGTCTAAACCATGTTGCGGACATCCTCTTAACAACTTTCCATATCTAGTCCACGCCTCATATAGAGTTTCATTTGGCTTCTGTGTGAACGTAACAATTTCTGCTTGAAGTCTTACGGCTTTAGATGCAGGAATGAATTGTTTAAGAAATTTGTCAACTAAAACGTCCCATGTATCGATCGCCCCTTCAGGTAACGATTCCAACCAATCTTTGGCTTCTCCCTTTAAAGTCCAGGGAAATAACATGAGATATATCTGTTCATCCTCTACTTCTCGGATTTTAAATAGTGTGCAGATCCTATTAAAGGTACGTAGATGTTCATTTGGATCTTCCTTAGGCGCACCACTAAATTGGCATTGATTAGTTACCATGTGTAGAATTTGTCCTTTGATTTCATAATCTGGCGCATTAATGTCTGGATGAGTAATTGCGTGACCTTGGCCAGTGCGTTTAGCTCTCATTCGGTCTTCCATACTTAAAGGTTCCAGATTCTCCATAATTGAATTTGTTGAATCGGTATCACCAGATGATTCTGATTTAATGGTTCGTTCCTCAACAATCTCTGTTTGAATAATTGGAGGCTCCGGAGGAAAGTTTAATGGTTCAGGATCTACGAACCGTTCCTGAATATTTTCCGGATTCTCAATTGTGAGGTCGGGTTCAAAAAATGGATTATCGGAAATTTGAACTGAAGTACTTGGTCGACTGGATGACGATTCTAAAGAAAAATCAACGGCGGTTATATTTGCTAAATGTCTTGATCTAGTTACAGGTGGTGAACGTACAAAAGGTGATGAACGTCTTGCTCGGTGCATTCACTGAATATCCTATTAGTTTTTAAAAGGAAAGAAAAATTATAATAAGTTATCCAATCAATAGACTTTTCTGATTTTGCCCACGTTTCGAATAGCCAAAAGATGCAGCAGAGGGGCAGGATTCGTTTGGTCTCAATATAATTGAGGACTGTTTGGCTCCAATAACCCGGTCCACGTACAAATTCAACTATTACTACGAACCAGAAAATTTTGATGTCTATTAATTTAACCACTTAAAATAAATTTTCGTAATTTTAAGAAATTTAGATAAGAAGTAGAATAAAAATCTATGTCCTAAAACTAGAATAGCGAGAAATAAGAAAGAAAAAGAGTTCGTCGGAAAAAGTCGAAAAAGAAAAATGGTTGAAAAATTAAAAGGTGACGGAAAAATAAAAGAAACTTATAAAAACTTAAAAATACTTGACTAACCTAATCTTATTACTACAACTAACTTAAAATTATAATCGCAAATTGAAATTACTAATTGGAATGATAATTGATACATAGTAAAAAGTGTTTAAAAATATTAAAGCTTACAGGAAAAACTAAATCCCAAATGGAAATAACTTAAAAAGAAACTAAAACTTAAAAAGGCGTCGCAAAATTCTAAAGCACCTAAATCTTAGTCTAAAGAAAAAGCACTTAAGGAATTCTACGGCAAAGCCTAAAAATCTAGGAGTAAAAATAACTATAGCAAAAACTAAGTTTAAAATTAAATATGAGCTAAAAATATAAATATTACGCTAAAACGATTAAAAAGGGACAAAATATAAAAATATACAAAAAGTTGTAAAAAGTACAATTTTTATAAAAATATTATTTTTATATTATTTATTTAATAAAACTACTAATTTTACAATTTAATTAAACTAATTTAACTAAAATATATAAATTAAATAAAAAGTAAAAGTAATTATAATAATAATAATTAGTTAGGGTTATAATAATAATAATTAATAATTAACCGTAATTAATGCTGAATTAGGGCTTCTGTCGGTGTCAGAGAAACTCCGCGAGTTGCGGTAATTTATAAAGAAAACCCCGCGAGTCGCGGGGTTTAGAAATTCAGATGACAGCTTATTAAATTCGACGCGTTTTTCTTTATTTATTTTTTTTTTATTTTCTGTTTTCTGTTTTTATATAAATAAAAGATATTTAAATAAAACTTATATTTTTATAAACTAAAATAAAAATAAAGAAACTTATAGAACTTAAATATTTAACAAAATCTTAAAAATACTTATATTTTTGTTTTTCTTTTTACATTTTTGAATAATTAAAACGTATTTTTACAAAAACGAATTTTAATAAAAGTTAACTAAAAATCTTTTTTTTTTATTAGCGTTGCGCTTCCAGCGTTTAGAAAGTTCCCCGGCAGCGGCGCCAAAAATACTTGATGTCAAAGCTAAGGGGTATAAAATACTATTGAAGTTTACAACGAAACACTATTAAATACGATACAATTTTACACAAGATATTTATTTATTTATAGAATGGA
The DNA here is from genome assembly GCF_046630445.1 of Rutidosis leptorrhynchoides. Classification (NCBI taxonomy): domain Eukaryota; kingdom Viridiplantae; phylum Streptophyta; class Magnoliopsida; order Asterales; family Asteraceae; genus Rutidosis; species Rutidosis leptorrhynchoides. The sequence continues at coordinate 282,846,154 of NC_092341.1, read as the reverse complement.
TATACTTAAACCTTGCTACAACACTTATAGGCAGTGTACCTAATCGTACAGTAGTGTAGTTTTTAGTAAGTCCGGTTCGTTCCACAGGGAATCTTTTTTAAACAAAGCTCAACGCTATATTAATTTACTTTTATAAAAATACAAACATATATATAAGTAATATTATTATTATAAAGGGGGGTTTTTACCGTTTAATGACCGGTTTGTCGATTTTAAAACTTTAGTCGCAGTTAAAACCAAATGTAAAATAATAAATAAATACAAGACTTAATTTTAAGCGTAAAGTAAATAACGATAATGAAATTGCGAATAATAAAAGTGCGATAAAATAAACTTGCGATAATTAAAAAGTACGATAATTAAAAGTGCAATTAAATACAATAACAATAAAAATGCGATAATTAGAAGTGCAATTAAATATAAAATAAAGGAAATTAAATATGAAATAAAAGAATTATGCTTATTTAAACTTCCGTAATCATGATGTTTGACGTGTTAATTTTAGTTTTATGCCCATGGGTTAATTGTCCTTTGTCCTGGATTATTTAATACGTCCGTCTGGTTTTTGTCCATAACAGTCCATCAGTCATAAATATAAAGTGCGAGTGTCCTCGTCAAATTATTCTTATACCCGAAGTTAAATATTCCAACTAATTGGGGATTCGAATTGTAACAAGGTTTTAATACTTTGTTTAATGAATACACCAGGTTATCGACTGCGTGTAAACCAAGGTTTTACTACTTTGTTAACAATTACACCAATTACCCTTGAATGTAATTTCACCCCTGTTTTAATTATTCTAGTGGCTATTAATCCATTCCCGTGTCCGGTTAAATGAACGATTATTCGTACATATAAATACCCCGCCCATCGTGTCCGATCGAGTGTATATGGTAATTTATAGGGACGCCCAATTGTAAATCTTTATATTAACATTAACAAACTATCATTTAGTTAAACAAATATAAAGCCCATTAATAGCTCATAGTCTAATTTCCACAAGTGTCGTTCTTTTGTCCAAACCCCAATTATGGTACAAAGCCCAATTACCCAATTTTAGTAATTAGCCCAACATCATGATTACTTCGTTTTAAATAAGCATAATAATAACTTAGCTACGAGACATTAATGTAAAAAGGTTGAACATAACTTACAATGATTAAAAATAGCGTAGCGTTACACGGACAGAATTTCGACTTACACCCTTACAATATTCGCTAACATACCCTTATTATTAGAATTATAATTAAAATTAAAATATAAATTATAAATATATATATATAATTTACGTATGATAAGAGAAGAAAAAGATGATGAAAATGATCAGATTTCGGTTTGCTTTATAGGGAGTTTTTCATTTTGGGGCTCCGCGACTCGCGGCATATTTTGCCTTCAAACTCCGCGAGTCGCGGAGTTTGAAATTCCAGCTCACAACTTTGGAGTCTTTCTCTGCCGATGGTTTTTATTTATAAATATAATATATATATAATTAATATAATTAATTATATATTATATTATATTTATATACATAGTTAACTTGTAATTTTTAGTCCGTTGCGTCGAGCGTTGAGAGTTGACTCTGGTCCCGGTTCCGGATTTTCGAACGTCCTTGCGTACAATTTTATATTTTGTACTTTGCGTTTTGAATCTTGTACTTTTGTAATTTCGAGACGTTTCTTATCAATAATTGGAACCTCTTTGATTGTCTTTTGTACTTTTGAGCTTTTTGGTCGTTTGCGTCTTCAATTCGTCGAATCTGTCTTTTGTCTTCACCTTTTATTATTTAAACGAATATCACTTGTAAATAGAACAATTGCAACTAAAAGCTTGTCTTTCTTGAGGAATAATGCTATGAAATATATGTTCGTTTTTAGCATTATCATTTATCAAAATATTTTCTCGTTCAAGCTCGAGTTTAGATATCATTGAATTCCATGAGTTTGTAATTCTCAATCTTTAAGGTCAATCTCTAGGATTGAGTAATATCAGTCTTAAAAGCTGATTTTTTGATCTTTAAAGGAGATTATCCTTTCTGGGGATCTGATTTATTAGTCTTATCAAGCTAATTTGCACGGTGCCCCCCATTGTACGAGACAGATCCTCTCATGGTTAGGATAAGTCTGACCACTTGGCGACCCTGTTTTATGCTGAGGTCCGTGGATTTCCTGCTGATTTTAGTGATGACTTTTCTAGGTTTTTCGTCAACCTACAGCTGGTCTGGACGACAACTTCATGACCTAAATCAAGAAGCGCGTGTCTTTTTCAGAAGACTTTACTTCCTTTTAATGATGGAATTGATTCATCGTGTAGATCCATCTTTCTTTCAAATATATTACAGTAAATCGGGTAAAACTGTTTAGTTTAGTCCAAAGCAAAAGTATCTTCAATTATTTGTTACAGAAATATGTGATATATGTTTAAGATAACTTGGTAATTTTTCCCACACTTGGCTTTTATTTTCCTTTTTATTGTCCTCTATTCCATTTTAAATGAATTTTAACATTTTGGTTTGTTTCTCAATTTATGTCATTTCCGAGGTAACAATAATTTCGGTGTTAACACCTAGTTTTATCGTTCATAAATATGTATAAACATGATTTTGAGTTCATTTAATTGAAAATTTTGAAAATTTTTACTAGAATTGGGTAGTCAGTATATAAGACTAGGGCTATTCTTTATCAGAGAGCACTAGATTCTAATACAACTACTACTTTACTAGTATTTCTAATGGTAACCAAGTGTATAAAGTAAAAATTTTAAAATCCGAAAGAATTTAACCCCTTCCCACACTTAAGATCTTGCAATGCCCTCATTTGCAAGAAATCAGTAACAATTTAAATTATTGAGGGTGATTAGCGTAGAAAAATGATTAAATTTTACCAAAGTTTCCAAACATATTGGCGTTTGTTTGTTGAATGATAAATGGTGCATATCATTTGTTCATTCCGTCTGTTGTTGCATCACATTTATCTTGTCGTCAAAATTAGTAGCTTTTGCTGAACTTAATGCCAGTCTTTGAAAATGCGCTGTTTTACCCTGTTTTGTACAATTTACAATATACATACATACAAATATAAACATGCATGGCAATTTGAAATGGGACTTAATATCCCACTTTCAAATCCTAAATGTGAAATATTAGTACACAATAATAATAAAAATTATAAAAATTACATAAGTATATTCAATAACATAAGTTTAAACATGAATAAGTAAAAAGATAAAAACATAAAAATCATATAAATAACCAAATAGATCCAAATCAGTCTGGATAGGGGTTCCAGTTCATCTCATCAGGTGGGTTCCATTGTTGGTTATAGGTGTTCTGATAGGCTTGGTTATAGTCATACCGGTTAAAGGGTGGTCGGATATCGGGGTTGTGTGGCGGAAAATGAGCAGGTCGAGTAGGTACATAGTTATTTGGTACCTGATATGATAGCTGGCTCATGATTTGGTGCTGATAAACTACCCAGCTATCGTGTTGGCGTCGCCTATAATCCTCGTATACTCGCTCGGAGTTCCACTGCTCATACATACTATGTCTGGCCACGTTCGTCATTGCTTCCTCATCTATACGAACGTGGACGTCAAGAATAGCATCTCGAAAGACATCCCTAATGTCTTCCGCCACCTCCATTTCCTCGTCTGAGCCTCTCTCTACCTGAGGATGATATCCCTCATAGGGAACTGCCTGGTTACGTCTACTTTTCAATACCTTAGTACCCACATAAACTTTCAATCCTAAGGGCTCAACCTGTTCTCTACAAAGCTGTAATGGACCCCCTTGGTTCCTATCAACACCTAAATACTCTCCAATGAGAGTAACAAAAATACCTCCTCCTATTATACTCCTGTCCTGCATTCCCTCTACCATTTTAGATAAATAAAAAGTAATACAGTAAGGGATATTGACAAAGCTTCTAGGATCCCGAATACACTTTAGGTAGAATAAATCATGTAAGGTAATTTTTTCTTTATTGTGACCTCTCTGTGTAATTGAGTTAGCCAAAAATCTATGAATAATACGAAGCTCGGCTCTGTCAATATGTGTATAGGAGTGTCCTCCTGCTCGTGTAAAAACATCAAAATGTGACATACGCCTCCAAATGGCGTCAGCGTCAAAGTTACTATCTACCCTTTCACCATAATGAATCAAATTTGTACAATCGGGTAATAGCAACTCACCAGGAGTATATATCTGTAAGGCCCTGGCTATGTCCAGCATGGACATTCTGTACATCCTACCGCCAAGGATAAACCTAAGAAATCTTCTATCATCTATTCTAACTATATTTGTATCAAGTGATACAATACTCATCAACTCAACACACCATTCCTTATATACAGGTCTACGAATGGTGAAAAGACGTTCCCAATCTGTAAAAGAAGAACTGCCATACCTTTGTACCAAAAGCTGTCTAACACGGTCAGCTAGATGGACCGTTTCCAAAGGGGCCCAATCGATTACCCTTGGCACCTCTACATTTTTTGTTACCAATTTGAATTTGTTCCTTTGATATGTCTCGTAATCTCTCCATCTCCTATCAAATCTCAGATTAGGATGCAGAGTGTGCTCAGAAATCGTTGGGAATTCTACTGGCGGCCTCATTGGGAATACTATGAATTCATCAACAAACTGTACCGGATCATAATAAGGTATGTGCTGATCAGGCTGTTGTTGTGGTTCTTGTTGTTGTTCTTGTTCGTGTTGCATTTCTGGTTCTGGTTCTGGTGCTGGTGCTGGTCGTCTAGATGATGATGCTCCTGAACCTCCAGTATCGGCTTTCTGCAAAACACATTAAACACAAAATTTGTGCATCCAAATATGCATTAGTGTTAGCAAAATAACAACTTAAAACAATCACTATAACATGTTAAATCAAAATTAAACTTATACACATTTTCACAATTTTTCACAATTCTACACTTTTCAAATAAGCACATATGAAAATGTATACAAAATTCATAAGCATTTAACTCAAATAACATGTCAAAATAGTCATTACTAATAATTAAACAAGTCTCAAATGGCAAATATATCAAATTAATGAAGTTCATGAATTTTGGACTTAAAAAGTCCACTTTAATCTCCAAAAATCATGTTTAGGATCAATGTTTGGATCATTTAACTATCTAAACATGTTACACTACTCAATTTAGCAATAATTCATGATGAAAATCGGCCATAACCTGTTTATATCAAAAAGCCCCAAATTGCTCAAGAACACAAACCCTAGATTTCTAAAAAATTTGAAGTTTTTGGCTTCAAATCATGTTAAATAGCATCAATCTAGGTTATACATGCATAAAATACTAACAATTTAACACTAATTACACTAGAAATTAACAAAATTGCATTAGGTAAAAAATTAGTAATTATCACAAAAACTAGGAATTTATAGAGTTTAGGGGTGTAATTTTTACCATTTTGCTGAAGAATGAGAATCTAGGCATGATTAGAGCAAGAAAAATGACGAATTACGGTGGAAAATTGCGAATTTTAGAGGTGATTTTAGGGTCGGTTTGTATATGTGTGTGTTTTTTTTTGTGCAGAACAGCGAGCTGTTCTTTTTATCAAACTGGCCTGGAATCCAGCCTCATGCGATCGCATGAGGTTGAAGAGTAAACCCCATGCGATCGTATGGGGGTTCCGGGTACAGTACTTTCAGGTTTTTTTTTTTTTTTATATATATATAACCTTATTCTTAATAAAACATAAAATTAATAAAATTTTAAAAATTTGTTTCTTTTTAGGATGAGGGCGTTTCGGATCGATATCCTAGTCTGTCCCTCGACAAAATTTTAAAATTTGTCAAATCAAAGCGCGGTTTTTAAAAGTAAAGATTTTTGGGTTTTTTAATGTTTTTGGCATACTTTAATTCAATAAATTAAAAATAATGATAATAAAAGTTCTCGTCCCTCTCTCGGGTAAAGCAATTTCGGTTCAACGACTTAGTCTTCAACTCACGACGAATTTTAAAAATCATATTTTTAACTTAGCGAAATAAAGTAAATTTTTGTTTTTAAATTCACACAACTTAAATTTAAAATGCATAAAATTAAAAATTTACACCAAACTTAATTAAAAATTTATATTATAAATTCACACCAAACTTATATTATATTTTTGTTTTTATACATACAAACTTATATTAAAAAGATTAATTTTTCAAATATTTACAATTTTAAATATATTAATTTTAAAAAGTTTACAATATTATTTTAATTTTTATATATTAATTTTGAAACATGGTAAAAATAAAATTAAAAATCTTTTTTTATCCCACTTTAATCAATCAAATATTATCGAAAATATACGCCCCTCTTTTCGGTAAAGTAATTTCGGTTCCATGACCTATTTTAACTCATGACGAATTTTTGAAATATTTTGGGTTGATTGATTAAAGATATTTATACCTTAAGAATAAACGTTAAATTTCGCAGTGATGTAATAAATTTTTGTATGATATCAATAATTTCGGTCGCCAAACCTAATTTTATTCAATACCAATTTAATACTTTATAGCGAACAAATTAGCGTTTATTATCGAAAGGTTAAAAATAAAAATAAAAAATAAAAACTGTACAGACTTACCTGTGAGATAGTATTCTTAGTTATATGATCTATCCCATTCATAAGATAATCGGTTTAATTGGTTTTCCATAGCTACATAGGCGTAACCTCGAGCATTCAGTGTTTTTTCTTCTAAACATATGAACGGTCCGTCTCTGCATAAAATAACAAATTCGGTGTTTGAATAGGTTTGATTATTTGAACATTTACCTCCATGTGACCATTTTCCGCATTTGTGACATCTTTCTAGGTGTCGTGCTCTTCTTTTCGCTGCGGATTTTGATTTTCCTTTACCAAATTGTAACTTATTATCTTCGCATCTGGATTCTTTTCTTACTCCGTCCAATCTTTCTCTGATTACTGATACTATTTCACTCGGAAGTGTGTCATTATTACATTTAGTGATCAAAGCGTGTAGCATTAGACCATGGTTTAGTTCACAGGAAGTCTTCATTTCGTAAAAACCTAAAAAAAATAAAAATTCAGAATGGGGAGAGAAGACTAGTTCTTTAGGGTCTGCTAGGGAAAGACCATTCGGGTTCCATTTTCGAGAACTACACGAAAACAGACAATCTAACTCTAACAGAAATACATAAAATCCTTAAAAGACTTGATTCTCCCCACACTTAGTTAGCTGTGGTATCGAAATTGTGATTAACTTCGTTGTCGACTTCCATCGGACTATCTATGTAATGTTTAACTCTGTGACCATTAACTTTAAATTCAATTCCATTTGAATTTATTAATTCTATCGTTCCGTATGGGAAAACTCTTTTGACTATGAATGGTCCAGACCATCTCGATTTCAATTTTCCAGGAAATAGCTTGAATCGTGAATTGAAAAGAAGAACTCTGTCTCCTTCTTTGAATTCTTTTGAACTTCTGATTCTTTTATCATGCCATTTCTTTGTTCTTTCTTTATAGATTAACGAATTTTCGTATGCTTCATGTCTTAATTCTTCTAATTCGTTTAATTGACTTAATCGTAGACGTCCGGCTTCATGTAAATCAAGATTACATGTCTTCAAAGCCCAAAATGCTTTGTGTTCAATTTCTACTGGAAGATGACATGCTTTTCCGTAGACGAGTTTAAAAGGTGTGGTTCCAATTGGAGTTTTGTCGGCTGTTCTAAAAGCCCAGAGTGCATCCTCCAATTTAATGGACCATTCCTTCGGATTTGATCCTACGGTTTTTTCTAGAATACATTTTAAAGCTCGGTTGGTATTTTCAACTTGTCCACTTGTTTGTGGATGATAAGCAGTGGAGATTTTATGAGTTACTCCATATCTTTTGAGAACTTTTTCAAGTTGATTATTACAGAAATGAGTACCCCGATCACTTATTAAAGCTTTCGGTGTTCCAAACCTTGCAAAAAGATGTTTTAAAAAGTTGACTACAACTCGTGCATCGTTAGTTGGGAGAGCTTGTGCTTTCGCCCATTTAGATACATAATCAATGGCTACGAGAATGTAGAGATTATTATGAGATTTTGGAAATGGACCCATAAAGTCAATACCCCAAATGTCAAATACTTCACATACTTGAATGACATTTTGTGGCATTTCATCACGTTGACTTATTTTTCCGGTCCTTTGACAAGCATCACAGGATTTGCAAAGAAGATGTGCGTCTTTGTAAATTGTAGGCCAATAGAATCCAGCATCATAAACTTTTCTTGCTGTTAGTTGAGGCCCATAGTGCCCTCCTGTTGGTCCTGTGTGACAATGGTTTAAAATTTTACTAGCTTCATCTCCAAATACACATCGGCGTATTATTCCATCGGGACAACTTTTAAACAAATGTGGATCTTCCCAGAAATAGTGTTTTATATCACTGAAGAATTTCTTTCGTTTTTGGTACGATAATCCTTTTTCAAGGAATCCATATACTAAGTAATTTGCATAGTCTGCAAACCATGGAATTTCATTATAATCTATCTTCAATAGATATTCATCAGGAAAGTTGTCTTGTATGGCCGATTCATTTAGAACTTCTAATTCGGGATTTTCAAGACGAGAAAGATGATCAGCGACGAGATTTTCTGCTCCTCTTTTATCTCGGATTTCAATATCAAACTCTTGTAAGAGTAAGATCCAACGGATTAATCTTGGTTTGGCATCTTGTTTCGAAAATAGGTATCTAAGAGCAGAATGGTCGGTATAGACTACCGTTTTTACTAGAACGAGATATGAACGAAATTTGTCAAAAGCAAAGACAATAGCAAGGAGTTCTTTTTCAGTAGTTGTGTAATTTGTTTGTGCTCCTTGTAACGTCTTACTAGCATAATATATAGGTTGGAATCTTTTTTCAATCCTTTGTCCTAAAACGGCTCCCATTGCAAAATCACTTACATCGCACATTAGTTCAAACGGTAGATTCCAATTTGGTGTTATCATGATCAGCGCATTAGTGAGTTTCTCTTTAAGAATATTAAAAGATTTGATGCATTCATCTGAAAAGATGAATGGAGCATCCTTTTCTAGGATTTTATTCATAGGAGTGGCAATTTTAGAAAAATCTTTTATGAAACGTCGGTAAAAACCGGCATGCCCTAGAAAACTCCTAACTCCACTAACATTGGTGGGATGTGGAAGTTTAGCAATTACATCTACTTTAGCTCTATCCACTTCAATTCCTTCCTTTGAGATTTTATGTCCAAGAACGATGCCTTCTTTAACCATGAAATGGCATTTCTCCCAATTAAGTACTAGATTTGATTGTTCGCATCTAATAAGCATTCATTCAAGATTAACTAGACATGATTCAAATGTATCACCGAAAGACTGAAAAGTCATCCATGAAAACTTCCATGCATTCTTCTATCATGTCGTTAAAAATCACAATCATGCACCTTTGAAAGGTTGCAGGGGCGTTGCAAAGTCCAAATGGCATGCGTTTGTAAGCAAAAGTACCATAAGGGCACGTAAATGTGGTTTTCTCTTGATCTTCGGGTGCTATTGGAATTTGAAAATATCCGGAAAATCCATCAAGAAAACAATAGTAACTGTTTCCGGCTAATCTTTTCAACATTTGATCAATAAAAGGTAAGGGAAAGTGATCTTTTCTGGTGGCGTCATTTAATTTTCTATAATCAATACAAACACGCCATCCTGTTGCAGTCCTAGTAGGAATAAGCTCATTTTTCTCATTTGTAATGACAGTCATGCCACCTTTCTTAGGCACGCATTGAACTGGGCTTACCCATGGACTATCAGAAATTGGATAAATTAAACCTGCATCTAGCAGTTTAATAATTTCTTTTTTAACTACATCTTGCATATTCAGATTTAGTCTTCGTTGGCGTTGCACATACGTTTTATGACCTTCTTCCATAAGGATTTTATATGTGCAATACGAAGGACTTATTCCTTTAATATCATGAATTTTCCATGCAATGGCTGGTTTATGAGCTTTCAACACAGAAATGAGTTGTGATTTTTCATTTTCAGTAAGAGAAGACGATATTATTACAGGTAATTCAGATTCACCATGTAAATAAGCGTATTCCAAATGGTTTGGAAGTGGCTTTAACTCTAATGTTGGAGGTTCTTCTATCGGTGATTTATATCGATATCTGTCTTCTTCTTTTAGCATTTGAATTTCTTCTGTTGTTGGTTCATATCCATTAGCTATTAGTGTAGCTAACATTTCATCTTCATCAATTGGTTCATTACCTTCTCCTAAAGAACATTCTCCTGTTCCTTGTAATTCTGGAAATTCTTCTAACAATTCTGCATGTGAATCTATAGTTTAAATATAATAACATGTATCATCTGCAGATTGCGGTTGTTGCATTGCTCTATCAACTGAAAAGGTAACACTCTCATCCTCTATACTTAGGGTCAATTTCTTACCGAACACGTCTATCATTGCTTTAGCCGTGTTTAAGAATGGTCTTCCTAATATGAGAGGAACTTGAGAATCTTCTTCCATGTCCAGAACAACAAAATCTACTGGAAATACTAAAGTACCAACTTTAACTAGCATGTTCTCCATTATCCCTCTAGGATATTTTATTGATCTATCGACTAGTTGTATACTTATTCTTGTTGGTTTCAATTCTCCAAGGTCTAGTTTAGTGTATAATGAATACGGCATTAAATTTATACTAGCACCTAAGTCTGCCAATGCTTCTATTGAACTAAGACTACCCAGAAAACATGGAATTGTGAAACATCCTGGATCAGATAGTTTTTCTGGTATCTTATTCAACAGCACTGTTGAACAATTAGCATTCATAGTAACAGCCGAGAGTTCTTCCATTTTCTTTCTATTTGAGATTAGATCTTTCAAGAATTTAACATATCTCGGCATTCCTGAAATCACATCAATGAAAGGAAGATTTACATTTATCTGTTTAAACATATCCAAGAATTTGGATTGCTCGGCTTCAAGTTTCTCTTTCTTTATTTTACTCGGGTAAGGAAGTGGTGGTTGGTATGGTTTAACATAAGGTTTAGTCTTAACTGTGTTATCTTCATTAACCTTTTCAACTACCGGTTCTTTTTCCTTATCTTGATCAGGTTGTGGTTCTTGTGGAGTAGGAATAGCTTCATCAGAAGTTACAGGTATTTCAGGTGGTTTAAGTGTTGTATCACTTCTTGTGGTAATGGCTTTAGCTGTTTCATTTCGGGGGTTTGCATTTGTATCACGAGGTAGACTTCCTGGTTTTCTTTCACCTATTAACCTTGCTAGGTTACTTACTTCTTGTTCCAAGTTTTGAATAGAAGCTTGTTGATTTCTAAATGCTTGAGCATTTTGTTCATTAGTTTGTTTCTGAGATGTGAAAAACTGCGTTTGAGTTTCAACTAGCTTTGTCATCATATCTTCTAAATTCGGCTTTTTATCATCGGTTTGTGGTGGTTTGTTTTGAAAATTAGATCTTTGCTGATTGTAAGTATTATTGGATACTTGTTGATTGCTAGGACCTTGTTGGTTGTTGTATGGAATATTTCGATTATAATTCTGGTTTTGATTGTAGATCGGTCTTGGCGGTTGATAATTATTCTGATAATTATTTCCAGGCCTTTGGTTTAGATATGAAACATTCTCTCTTTGTTCCATTGTTAATTCAATACTGAGACAATCTTTTGTCAAATGTGGTCCTCCACACTGCTCACAACTAATTCGTATTGAGTGGCTATCTTTAGTCATCTTTTCCATTCGTCTCTCGACAGCATCTATCTTTGCAGAAATGGAATCTAAGTCGTGGCTAGAATCGGCTCTAGCTGCTTTAGATGATCTAACGATATCTTTTTCTTGGTGCCACTCATGTGAGTGTGAAGCAGTGTTATCAATAATTTTGTAAGCATCAGTTTCGGTTTTCTTCATAATAGAACCACCATCTGCTATATCGATGTCTTTCCTTGTAGTGATGTCGCATCCTTGGTAGAATATTTGTACTATTTGACAGGTGTCTAAACCATGTTGCGGACATCCTCTTAATAACTTTCCAAATCTTGTCCACGCCTCATATAGAGTTTCATTTGGCTTCTGTGTGAACGTAACAATTTCTCCTTGAAGTCTTACGGCTTTAGATGCCGGAAAGAATTGTTTAAGAAATTTTTCAACTAAAACGTCCCATGTGTCAATCGCCCCTTCAGGTAACGATTCCAACCAATCTTTGGCTTCTCCCTTTAAAGTCCAGGGAAATAACATGAGACATATCTGTTCATCCTCCACTTCTCGGATTTTAAATAGAGTGCAGATCCTATTAAAGGTACGAAGATGTTCATTTGGATCTTCCTTCGGCGCACCACTAAATTGGCATTGATTAGTTACCATGTGTAGAATTTGTCCTTTGATTTCATAATCTGGTGCATTAATGTCTGGATGAGTAATTGCGTGACCTTGGCCAGTGCGTTTAGCTCTCATTCGGTCTTCCATACTTAAAGGTTCCAGATTCTCCATGATTGAATTTGTTGAATCCGAATCACTAGAGGATTCTGATTTAATGGTTCGTTCCTCAACAATCTCTGTTTGAATGATTGGTGGTTCCGGAGGAAAAATTAATGGTTCAGGATCTATGAATCGTCCCTGAATATTCTCCGGATTCTCAATTGTGAGGTCGGGTTCAAAAAATGGATTATCGGAAATTTGAACTGGAGTACTTGGTTGACTGGATGACGATTCTAAAGAAAAATCAACGGCGGTAATATTTGCTAGATGTCTTGATCTAGTTACAGGTGGTGAACGTACAAAAGGTGGTGAACATCTTGCTCGGTGCATTCACTGAATATCCTATTAGTTTTTTAAAAGGAAAGAAAAATTATATAAGTTATCCAATTAATAGACTTTTCTGATTTTGCCCACGTTTCGAATAGCCAAAAGTTGCAGCAGAGGGGCAGGATTCGTTTGGTCTCAATATAATTGAGGACTGTTTGGCTCCAATAACCCGGTCCACGTACAAATCCAACTATTACTACGAACCAGAAAATTTTGATGTCTATCAATTTAACTATTTAAAATAAATTTTCGTAATTTTAAGAAGTATAGATAAGAAGTAGAATAAAAATCTATGTCCTAAAACTAGAATGACGAGAAATAAGAAAGAAAAAGAGCGCGTCAAAAAAGGTCGAAAAATAAAAGGCGTCGAAAAATAAGAAAGAAAAAGAGTGACTTATAAAACTTAAAAATACTTGACTAACTCAACCTTATTACTATCACTAACTTAAAATTATAATCGCAAATTGAGATTACTAATTGGAATGATAATTGATACATAGGTAAAAGGCGTCTAAAAATATTAAAGCTTACAAGTAAAACTATATCCCAAATGGCAATATCTTAAAAAGGTACTAAAACTTAAAAAGGCGTCGCAAAATTCTAAAGCACCTAAATCTTAGTCTAAAGAAAAAGCACTTAAGGGATTTTACGGCAAGGCCTAAAAATATAGAAATAAAAATAAATATGGCAAAAACTATGAATTAAAACTAAATACGAGCGAAAAATACAAATATTACGCTAAAAACAATTAAAAAAATAAAATATAAAAATATACTAAAAGTTGTAAAAAGTACAATTTTTATAAAAATATTATTTTTATATTATTTATTTTATAAAACTATTAATTTTAAAATTTAATTAAACTAATTAAACTAAATATATAAATTAAATCTAAAAACTAATAACTAATTAAATAATAAAACCTAATTAGGGTTTATTAAATAATAATAATAATACCCGTAATTAATGCAATTAGGGTTTCCTGTTGGCGTGTCAGACACTCTCATGCGATCGCATGAGTTTATGCCTTCGGGCTCATGCGATCGCATGAGCCAGGATTTTGGGCCAGGCTACGGGCTGCTACAGTAGCAGGCCGAATGTTTGTTTTTTATTTTTTTTATTTTGCTGTGTTTATTTTTTCTGTTTTAAATATTTATATAATATATTTTTATAAATTAAATAAAACTTATATTTTTATAAAATAAATATAAAGAAACTTTTATAGAACTTAAATATTTAACAAACTCTTAAAAATATTTATATTTTTGTTTTTCTTTTTATATTTTCGAATATATTAAAACGTATTTTTTACAAAAGCGTATTTTAATAAAAGTAAACTAAAAATAAAAAAAAAAAATTTGTTTTTTTATTTATTTAGCGTTGCGCTTCCGGCTTTTAAGCAAGAAAAATCCCCGGCAGCGGCGCCAAAAATACTTGATAGTTAAAGCTAAGGGGTATAAAATACTATTAAATTTTAGCAGGAAATACTATTAAATATGATACAATTTTACTCAAGATATTTATTTATTTATTGAATTGATATACTTAAACCTTGCTACAACACTTATAGGCAGTGTACCTAATCGTACAGTATTGTAGTTTTTAGTAAGTCCGGTTCGTTCCACAGGGAAAATCTTTTAATCAAAGCTTAACGCTATATTAGTTTTATTTTATAAAAATACAAATATATATATAAGTAATATTATTATTATAAAGGGGGTTTTTACCGTTTAATGACCGGTTTGTCGATTTTAAAAACTTTAGTCGCAGTTAAAACAAAATGTAAAATATTGAATAAATAAAAGACTTAATTTAAAACGTAAAGTGAATAATGATAATGAAATTGCGATAAATAAAAGTGCGATAAAATAAACTTGCGATAATTAAAAAGTACGATAATTAAAAGTGCAATTAAATACAATAACAAAAAAATAAAAGTGCGATAATTAGAAGTGCAATTAAATATAAAATAAGGAAATTAAATATGAAATAAAAGAATTATGCTTATTTAAACTTCCGTAATCATGATGTTTGACGTGTTGATTTTAGTTTTATGCCCATGGGTTAATTGTCCTTTGTCCTAGATTATTTAATATGTCCGTCTGGTTTTTGTCCATAACAGTCCATCAGTCATAAATATAAAGTGCGAGTGTCCTCGTCAAATTATCCTTATACCCGAAGTTAAATATTCCAACTAACTGGGGACTTAAACTGTAACAAGGTTTTATTACTTTGTTTAATAATTACACCAGGATGTCGACTGAGTGTAACCCAAGGTTTTAATACTTTATTATCAATTATGCCAAGTGTCCTTGTACATAATTTCACCCCTGTTTTAATAATTCTAGTGACTATTAATCCATTTCCGTGTCCGGTCAAATGAACGATTATTCGTACATATAAATACCCTGCCCATCGTATCCGATCGAGTGTATATGGTTATTTATAGAGACGTCCAATTGTGAATCTTTATATTAAAATTAACACACTATAATTTAGTTAAACAAATATAAAGCCCATTAATAGCCCATAGTCTAATTTCCACAAGTGTCGTTCTTTTGTCCAAACCCCAATTATGGTACAAAGCCCAATTACCCAATTTTAATATTTTTAGCCCAACATCATGATTACTTCGGATTAAATAAGCATAATAATAACTTAGCTACGAGACATTAATGTAAAAAGGTTGAACATAACTTACAATGATTAAAAATAGTGTAGCGTTACACGGACAGAATTTCGACTTACACCCTTACAACATTCGCTAACATACCCTTATTATTAGAATTAAAATTAAAATTAAAATTAAAATTAAAATATAAATATAAATATATACTACGTATGAATGAGGAGAAGAAAAAGACGTGTTTTGTGTTACACCAAAGCTCGATTTTTATAGGCCTGTGATCTGGAAAAGATGCTCATGCGATCGCATGAGCTTTACCCTTCAAGGCCATGCGATCGCATGGCCAGCTGGGGAGACTCAAAAGTCTTTGTTTTTTTATGCCGACGGTTTTTA
Organism: Rutidosis leptorrhynchoides; assembly: GCF_046630445.1. Lineage (NCBI taxonomy): Eukaryota > Viridiplantae > Streptophyta > Magnoliopsida > Asterales > Asteraceae > Rutidosis > Rutidosis leptorrhynchoides. The sequence goes on along the minus strand of NC_092341.1, from coordinate 282,830,335 downwards.
AATATAATATAATATATATATATATTAATTTTAAGAATTAATTATATATTATATTATATTCATGTGCATAGTTGACTTGAAATTTTTAGTCCGTTGCGTCGAGCGTTGAGAGTTGACTCTGGTCCCGGTTCCGGATTTTCGGACGTCTTTGCGTACAATTTAATATCTTGTACTTTGCTTTTTGAATCTTGTACTCTTGTAATTTTGAGACGTTTCTTATCAATAACTGGAACCTTATTGATTGTATTTTGTACTTTTGAGCTTTTTGGTCGTTTGCGTCTTTAATTCGTCGAATCTGTCTTTTGTCTTCACCTTTTATTATTTAAACGAATATCACTTGTAAATAGGACAATTGCAACTAAAAGCTTGTCTTTCTTGAGGAATAATGCTATGAAATATATGTTCGTTTTTAGCATTATCAATCATACTAATATATATTATATATCATAATATCATGATAATGTAACAATTTAACATCTCTTTAGATATAATAAACAATAGGTTAACAACATTTAACAAGACCGTTAACCTAAAGGTTTCAAAACAACATTTACATGTAACGACTAACAATGACTTAACGACTCAGTTAAAATGTATATACATGTAGTGTTTTAATATGTATTCATACACTTTTGAAAGACTTCAATACACTTATCAAAATACTTCTACTTAACAAAAATTCTTACAATTACATCCTCGTTCAGTTTCATCAACAATTCTACTCGTATGCACCCGTATTCGTACTCGTACAATACACAGCTTTTAGATGTATGTACTATTGGTATATACACTCCAATGATCAGCTCTTAGTAGCCCATGTGAGTACCTAACACATGTGGGAACCATCATTTGGCAACTAACATGAAATATCTCATAAAATTACAAAAATATTAGTAATCATTCATGACGTATTTACATGTAAACAAAATTACACATCCTTTATATCTAATCCATATACCAACGACCAAAAACACCTACAAACACTTTCATTCTTCAATTTCCTTCATCTAATTTATCTCTTTCAAGTTCTATCTTCAAGTTCTAAGTGTTCTTCATAAATTCTATAAGTTCTAGTTTCATAAAATCAAGAATACTTCCAAGTTTGCTAGCTTACTTCCAATCTTGTAAAGTGATCATCCAACCTCAAGAAATCTTTCTTATTTACAGTAAGATATCTTTCTAATACAAGGTAATACTCATATTCAAACTTTGATTCAGTTTCTATAACTATAACAATCTTATTTCGAGTGGAAATCTTACTTGAACTTGTTAGTGTCATGATTCTGCTTCAAGAACTTTCAAGCCATCCAAGGATCCTTTGAAGCTAGATCTATTTTTCTCATTTCCAATAGGTTTATCCACAAAACTTGAGGTAGTAATGATGTTCATAACATCATTCAATTCATATATATAAAACTACCTTATTCGAAGGTTTAAACTTGAAATCATTAGAACATAGTTTAGTTAATTCTAAACTTGTTCGCAAACAAAAGTTAATCCTTCTAACTTGACTTTTAAAATCAACTAAACACATGTTCTATATCTATAAGATATGCTAACTTAATGATTTAAAACCTGGAAACACGAAAAACACCGTAAAACCGGACATACGCCGTCGTAGTAACACCGCGGGCTGTTTTGGGTTTAATAATTAAAAACTATGATAAAATTTGATTTAAAAGTTGTTCTTTTGGGAAAATTATTTTTCTTATGAACATGAAACTATATCCAAAAATCATGGTTAATGTGACGACCTGGAAATTTCTAACCAAATTTAAACTTTAATCTTTATATTATTCCGACATGATAAGCAAAGTTTGTTAAGTTAAATCTCAAGAATTTAAAACTGTGTTCATACATTCATTATAACCTCGACCAAATTCCGACGATTCACGAACCGTTATATATAAATAGATATGTATATGTATATATATATTATAACTTGAGAATATTAATAAAGTATTAAACGTATAATACTTTACACGAACGTATTTGTTTCAATATGATTTTCGACGAAATTAAAAAAATATATATTAAATGATTGAATTATCAGAAACATTGAATTATGATTACAAGTCTCTGTTGAGAGGTCCACTATGATTTGAGAAAATCTATTCCTCTTAACGATATTCAGAATAATTTGTAACGCTATTTATAAATAAAAACAAAAAGTGTCATTTACGAAAGTTAGACAAAAGTTAGTGGAGAATTGGTTTCCATAATATTCTATTAATCTATTTTCAAACGTACAAAGACGTTTTCAGTTTAAAAAGAACTTTATTATTAAAACGTATATAACTTTTATAAATATCTAGAATCACTTTTGATAACTCATTACTTAACCAGTATAATAAATATAACGATATTTATATTTTATTTCATTAAATATATATAACGATTTAAATTAATATTATATATATTTATACGCGTATTATACATACATAGTTTTTATACTTTTACTATACTTTAACTTTAACTTTATTTACTTTAACTTTAATAATTCACTTTAATAATTCACTTTAATAATTCATACTTTAATAATTCACTTTAATAATTCATACTTTAATAATTCACTTTAATAATTCACTTTAATAATTCATACTTTAATAATTCACTTTAATAATTCATACTTTAATAATTCACTTTAATAATTCATACTTTAATAATTCACTTTAATAATTCAAAAATCTATTATAAATAGAATTCAATAGGTTTCATTATTTCATAGAAACTTGAAAATATATTTCTCTAAACTCTCTCAATCGAATTACATATATATATTATCTTTGTATTATTTCAAGATATTATTAGTATACATAAAATATTACGACGGAGTGCTGTCCGAGTGATTCCAAAATAGTTTTTTTGAATGAGTCGAAGCTAAGGAAATTATGGGTTATAGCTATGGAGGTGATGGGTATGGTTCATGGGTATGCTCGTGAGGTCAATCTAGTGTTTATCATCTCCGTTGCGTCTATTGATACGTTCGTGAATCCGAGTCCAACCTTGCACTTGTTAAATGACGTTATATGTATTTTTACTACGAAATACAGTATTGTGAGTTTCATTTGCGCCCTTTTTATATATATTTTTGGGCTGAGAATACATGCGCTGATTTATAAATGTTTTACGAAATAGGCACAAGTACTAAAACTAATTCTATGTGGGTTTAAACCAGAAATATACCCTTAGCTTGGTAACATTAAACTACTTGTCTATGTACGGTAGGCGCTAATCCTAAAGATAGATCTATTGGGTCTGACAAACCCCATCCTGACTATGGGATGCTTTAGTACTTCGAGGTTATTTTAAACACACCTGATTTGGTGTACTTCAGAGGGTAAAACATGAACGTTAAGGCTTGTTACCGGGTGCCTACAACTTATAGAATACTTTTATACACTTGTGAGTGTACATATATTTATAAAGGGGAAATCTTGTGGTCTATTAATATATTGAAATGATTGTTATGATAAACTAATGAACTCACCAACCTTTTGGTTGACACTTTAAAGCATGTTTATTCTCAGGTATTAAAGAATTCTTCCGCTGTGCATTAGCTCATTTTAAGGATATTACTTGGAGTCATTCATGGCATACTTTGAAAGACGTTGCATTCGAGTCGTTGAGTTCATCAAGATTATTATTAAGCCAATTATAGTTGGATGTAATATGAAATGGTATGCATGCCATCAATTTTTGATGTAAAGAAAGTTTGTCTTTTAAAAACGAATGCAATGTTTGTAAAACGTATCATATAGAGGTCAAATACCTCGCGATGTAATCAACTATTGTGAATCGTTTATAATGTATATGAACGGGTCCTTTCAGTTGGTATCAGAGCCGTGGTCTTAGCGAACCAGGTCTTGCATTAGTGTGTCTAACTGATAGTTGTTAAGATGCATTAGTGAGTCTGGACTTCGACCGTGTCTGCATGTCAAAAGTGTTGCTTATCATTTTTAGTCGGAAATCATCTACTTACCATCCTTAGGAAATTACCTGCTTATCATTCTTAAGTCTAGACGCGTTTTCCTACATTTATTGCATAATAGTGTATAGACGAATTCTTATCTTAGCATATCTGTTACTATGAACTTTGACTGACATCTTTCAAAGATTCCTCCGTAATTTATGGGATTTTGGTATTATATATACATATGTAAATTATGTATTGAAGAATACCAAATCTAAATTCTACAATCTATTTCATACCAAAAATTCTTTCCCTGATCATACAAGATGGATCCCTCAACCAGTTCGAGTTCCTCGGATTCCGACAGCTATGCCGATATGGATTTTCACATGAGCTCCGAAAGCAGCGTGACCGGAATGGATCAACCAATTAGCCATCATCTATTCTGGATGAATTGGGGATGGGTTCGTAATCTACTTAACCATTGGAGACAAGAAGAAGGTGATCCCTTTCATCCACCACATTGCCCTCTTGGCGAAGAACCTGAAGCACTTACCGGCGAACCTATTCGAAACACCATTTTCTCTCTCATTTCCAGAGTATCTCGTCATGATTATATACTACACCAAATTCTAGATCTTATTTATCCGCTCGTCCGAACCGACAATCACCCCGGTGTAATAGAAGAAGTCAACAAGCTTCGCGCTCGGGTAGTGGCTTTGGAGAATATGGTGCAAAGGTTACAAACACCAGCAGCAGCACCAGTAGCATAACCAGTACCACCATCAATAACATCAACAGTACCATTACCACCACCAACAACAACTGCATCGCAAACCTCAACTTCACAATCTGTCCCACGAGCATCGACGTCATACGCCATGTAGATACCAAGGAATACCACAACGATGAAGTATTGATTCATAACTTCATTGGAGAAACATTCTACGGCGATTATGTAATTTCTAAAGTTTAGAAATTATCTATCCTAGCCTTAACCATAAATCAAATGAGTTTAATTTAATATTAACTCATTAAATCAATATTACATCTGAAGAAATATACACATATATATTTCCATAAAGACTGTAATAAAATTCTTTTGTACAAAATATTAATTGTGAAATTTTTTTTAACGGGTAGGTAATACCCGAGAGATATATAAATTCACAATTAATATGTTACATTCTTCGAATCTAATTCAGCAAATCATCCATTATACTCCCTACTTTCACAACAATATACATTCTTTTATAGAAATCAAAACAACCATACTCATTCAAAATCTAATTACATATTCTGATTTTGAAATCTCATAATTCGATTCAAGATATAACCGAAATCATCACTCTTAGATTCCTACATCTTTCAAAACTATACTTTGACTTCAAAACTGTCCTAGAACCTCATTTCTATTCATGGAACTCACAAAAATATTTGTATCATTTAAAATCTTAGAACATCATATGTATATTAACAATTACAATATGTGTTCAAACACTTCAAAATTCCTAAAGACATGCGAGATGATGATCCAACCACATATTACCCACTGTCATGCATCTGAAAAGCTCTTGAAACCAAAGTTATAGTTTAACACGTATCCGTGTCAGATCCTTTGATATTTATTACCAAATATAATTTTTCATTCTCTTTCCAAAATAGATAGTTTTGTCACAGCTCCAGCAAATCACCTTCATTTATTTATACGAATAAACCTTATTATAACAATTACCCCTTCATCATTGTTACTGGGGAACCTTTCATATCTCGCCACATTAGCAGTAAACTTATCAACAACTTCATTAACCTTCGACTTAAGCCTCTCCGAAAAGCCACTATACTTATTCATTAAAACCCCATCATGTACTCACCTACATCCTGTAACAATAATTGTCACACCAACTACTGGGAATTAGCAATCAGTATTTTGAATTTCGCGACAATTTTACGTCAAAAGTTATACATATAATGTCTATCTCCTAGACTTACATACTTCGAATGTGAATTTTCTGAAAAACATTCCAAAATATGAACTAGTTCTCCGAAATTGGAAAAATGCTGATGAAGCAGCAAAAACTGTAAACGACTTTAACAGTCAAAAGTTTGATGATAAAGAATAGTATGGTGGTAAAGCTGAGAAAAAGAGAAGGTTTGAAACTGAAAAACGGATTGAGCAGACCATGAAGGAGGCTGTGGACAAATCACAAAGACTAAACCTGCCTTCAAAGGATCCAAATGATTCAGTGTCTACTGAAATCGTTAGCAAACACCTTACTTCTTATTCTAAACCTTCACAGGCAAATCTTCTTCATCATCATCCATATTATCGTATCTTTTATTATAATATCTTCGATATTCCTGAAGATATTTTCACAACTATTCTTATCTGAAATCTTTTATCTTTTCGCAATATCTGCGTTACAACATAAAAAGAAACTGTGTTAGTTTCTAAATTCTAAAAAAAAATTTGAATTTAAAATAGGAATATTCTTGAAGAAGTGTTGGGAGCTGAAGCATGAGTTAGTATAATATAATGACACTTGATCAACGTGATTATATTACAGTAATTCATGCTGAGTTTCTAAATGGAACATGATGATTCACAGATCATAACGTCATCATGTGCTATGTTACACGACTCTTGTATTCTCTTTGATCTCCAAATATCAAGAAAATATTTCTTGATGATTCGGCCTTTTTCGAGGTATTCTGGTAATTTGACAAGTCAAGATCATGCCATTACAATTTCCTTCCTAGAACAATAACAATGTTCATTCCGAAATTTATATCTGCGAATTCTGGACTATTACAAGCGGTGCTTAATCGCAAGAAGAAGAAACGAAAGGACAAAGCTCCGAACTAGAAATGAGAGTATAAATCATAGCAAATAGAAGAGAGCATTAACTGTGAATGACAATGATTATAGAAGAAGCAAGGACTTTGAAATATAAGGGAAGATATAAAACCCAACAACAACCCAGAAATCACAAATCATATATATTAATGCATATAGCAATATAAAGACACGGGAGAACTAAAAACACTATAAAGCCAAGAGTATAGTAGAAGTAAATAGATTCTTCCGGAGGCAGATGAAAAAGAAGAGCGACAGATATGAAAGTGAGGAGTATATCAAGAATCAGCACTGGATGAAGCATATTGACAAATACTTTAAAATATGAGTTGAGAATGTGTGAGTTGTAAGAAAACAAATGAGGTGGATTTATAGTGAAATATCCGACAGAGAAATCAAAATGGATTATCGCATTAATTCGAAGAGGATCATAATTTCCTTAATCGCCGAATAATCAAATCCAATATAGATTACAAAGATTTTCTTTTCAGAGATCAATCGTGATGACGTCAAAAGATACGACGAATCACTATTATCTTATTTCATTCATTTACGATAACTTCACTCACACGCTTCGAGTAATCGAATTATTTTATCCATTCTTCTTGAACATGATAAAACTCTATAAACGTTATAATAACATTCTCATTGTTAGTCATGACGACCTCTATCAAATTTCGGAGACGAAATTTCTTTAACGGGTAGGTACTGTGACGACCTGGAAATTTCTGACCAAATTTAAACTTTAATCTTTATATTATTCCGACATGATAAGCAAAGTTTGTTAAGTTAAATCTCAAGAATTTAAAACTGTGTTCATACATTCATTATAACCTCGACCAAATTCCGACGATTCACGAACCGTTATATATAAATAGATATGTATATGTATATATATATTATAACTTGAGAATATTAATAAAGTATTAAACGTATAATACTTTACACGAACGTATTTGTTTCAATATGATTTTCGACGAAATTAAAAAAATATATATTAAATGATTGAATTATCAGAAACATTGAATTATGATTACAAGTCTCTGTTGAGAGGTCCACTATGATTTGAGAAAATCTATTCCTCTTAACGATATTCAGAATAATTTGTAACACTATTTATAAATAAAAACAAAAAGTGTCATTTACGAAAGTTAGACAAAAGTTAGTGGAGAATTGGTTTCCATAATATTCTATTAATCTATTTTCAAACGTACAAAGACGTTTTCAGTTTAAAAAGAACTTTATTATTAAAACGTATATAACTTTTATAAATATCTAGAATCACTTTTGATAACTCATTACTTAACCAGTATAATAAATATAACGATATTTATATTTTATTTCATTAAATATATATAACGATTTAAATTAATATTATATATATTTATACGCGTATTATACATACATATTTTTTATACTTTTACTATACTTTAACTTTAACTTTATTTACTTTAACTTTAATAATTCACTTTAATAATTCACTTTAATAATTCATACTTTAATAATTCACTTTAATAATTCATACTTTAATAATTCACTTTAATAATTCACTTTAATAATTCATACTTTAATAATTCAATTTAATAATTCATACTTTAATAATTCACTTTAATAATTCATACTTTAATAATTCACTTTAATAATTCAAAAATCTATTATAAATAGAATTCAATAGGTTTCATTATTTCATAGAAACTTGAAAATATATTTCTCTAAACTCTCTCAATCGAATTACATATATATATTATCTTTGTATTATTTCATGATATTATTAGTATACATAAAATATTACGACGGAGTGCTGTCCGAGTGATTTCAAAATAGTTTTTTTGAATGAGTCGAAGCTAAGGAAATTATGGGTTATAGCTATGGAGGTGATGGGTATGGTTCATGGGTATGCTCGTGAGGTCAATCTAGTGTTTATCATCTCCGTTGCGTCTATTGATACATTCGTGAATCCGAGTCCAACCTTGCACTTGTTAAATGACGTTATATGTATTTTTACTACGAAATACAGTATTGTGAGTTTCATTTGCGCCCTTTTTATATATATTTTTGGGCTGAGAATACATGCGCTGATTTATAAATGTTTTACGAAATAGGCACAAGTACTAAAACTAATTCTATATGGGTTTAAACCAGAAATATACCCTTAGCTTGGTAACATTAAACTACTTGTCTATGTACGGTAGGCGCTAATCCTAAAGATAGATCTATTGGGTCTGACAAACCCCATCCTGACTATGGGATGCTTTAGTACTTCGAGGTTATTTTAAACACACCTGATTTGGTGTACTTCAGAGGGTAAAACATGAACGTTAAGGCTTGTTACCGGGTACCTACAACTTATAGAATACTTTTATACACTTGTAAGTGTACATATATTTATAAAGGGGAAATCTTGTGATCTATTAATATATTGAAATGATTGTTATGATAAACTAATGAACTCACCAACCTTTTGGTTGACACTTTAAAGCATGTTTATTCTCAGGTATTAAAGAATTCTTTCGCTGTGCATTAGCTCATTTTAAGGATATTACTTGGAGTCATTCATGGCATACTTTGAAAGACGTTGCATTCGAGTCGTTGAGTTCATCAAGATTATTATTAAGCCAATTATAGTTGGATGTAATATGAAATGGTATGCATGCCATCAATTTTTGATGTAAAGAAAGTTTGTCTTTTAAAAACGAATGCAATGTTTGTAAAACGTATCATATAGAGGTCAAATACCTCGCTATGTAATCAACTATTGTGAATCGTTTATAATGTATATGAACGGGTCCTTTCAATTAAACTCAAAGTGGAAGTATGTTTTTCAAAATGGTCATCAAGACGTCGTTCTTTCGACTGAAATGACTACCTCTTACAAAAACGACTTGTAACTTATATTTCTGACTATAAACCTATACTTTTTCTATTTAGATTCATAAAATAGAGTTCAATATGAAACCATATCAATTTGATTCACTCAAAACGGATTTAAAACGAAGAAGTTATGGGTAAAACAAGATTGGATATTTTTTGATTGTTGTAGCTACGGGAAATATTGTAAAAATTCTATACAAATCATATCCTAGCTAACTTATATTGTATTATACATGTATTCTAATATATTATGTAATCTTGGGATACCATAGACACGTATGCAAATGTTTTGACATATCATATCGACCCATGTATATATATTATTTGGAACAACCATAGACACTCTATATGCAGTAATGTTTGAGTTAGCTATACAGGGTTGAGGTTGATTCCAAAAATATATATACTTTGAGTTGTGATCTAGCCTGAGACGTGTATACACTGGGTCGTGGATTGATTCAAGATAATATATACCAATTTATTTCTGTACATCTAACTGCGGACAACTAGTTGTAGGTTACTAACGAGGACAGCTGACTTAATAAACTTAAAACAGTAAAACGTATTAAAAATGTTGTAAATATATTTTGAACATACTTTGATATATATGTACATATTTTTTATAGGTTCGTGAATCGACCAGTGGCCAATTCTTACTTCCCGACGAAGTAAAAATCTGTGAAAGTGAGTTATAGTCCCACTTTTAAAATCTAATATTTTTGGGATGAGAATACATGCAGCTTTATAAATGTTTTACAAAATAGACACAAGTACATGAAACTACTTTCTATGGTTGATCGATCGAAGCCGAATATGCCCCTTTTACTTGGTAACCTAAGAATTAGTAAACCAGTCTACTAATTGACGCGAATCCTAAAGATAGATCTATTTGGCCCAACAAGCCTCACCCGAGTTACGGATGCTTTAGTACTTCGATTTATCATATCCGATGAGAGTCCCGGAATGATGGAGATATTCTATATGTATCTTTTTAAGGTCGGTTACAGGTGTTCAACATATGAATGATTCTTATCTCTATGCAGTTTGCGAAATGCCTGATATGAGATGTGTTATAAAAATGAAATCTTGTGGTCTATTATTATGATTTGATAATATGTAGGTTAAACCTATAACTCGCCAACAATTTTGTTGACGTTTTAAGCATGTTTATTCTCAGGTGATTATTAAGAGCTTCCGCTGTTGCATACTAAATTAAGGACAAGATTTGGAGTCCATGCTTGCATAATATTGTTTAAAAACTGCATTCGAAGACTTATGTTGATGTGTAATTGTAATGACCCGCACTTTTTCGATCAATTCATACTTATAAGATTAATATTTACATAAATTAAACCTTACCAACATGATAAGCAATCCAAATTGTTGAGACTTATGTTTTCAAAGAGAGTTTTACACAACGATTGACCGTCTAGTTTGACCGATGATATCACGAACTATACAATATATGATAATTATACGTTTGTGTATATATATGTATATATACATATTTAACATGATCTAAGAATGTTTTAATACCTCATTTTGTATTAATAACAATAAGTTACAAGTATATTTTGAAACTACTAACTTAAGTTTTCAAAACGATAACCATACGTAACGTTATTTGACATAAATACTTATGACCTATAATGTTTATACATATATCGTATAAGTAATGTATTTAATCACTTTTTAAGGACTTAAATACATAAAACAATATAAGTGTATTCACAAAAGATAGCTATATTTGAATTCTCATTCCATTTTTCACAAAATTTCTATACGTATATCTAGAGTACATGTACTCGTATCATACCTAGCTTCTATACGTATTTACTATTGGTATATACACATCAAATCACCACCAACCAGCCCTTGTTCAATGCCTTATGTAAAAGGTAACTACTTTTGTTATCTAGTATGACAATTTCACATGATTAAAAGATTTTTTCACAAAATTACAAACTTATACACCTTTTACATCACCATTTATACTCCATCCATTTTCAATTTTTGATTCATTTTTACCTCAAACCTCTAGCTAAAAACACACACACTTTTAAGAGTCTTAAACTCCATAACCATTCAGCTAATATCCATGAAGATCTAGCCATAAAAACATCACTTAATCACCATAAGAAAACTCTTACAAAAACACTTCAAGAATCCTTCCAAGAACACAAACTTACTTCCAATCTTTCATCCAATTCCATCACCCTTTTGGTTCTAGGTTCTTACTCCTCTTTTAGAGCAATCTTGTCCAAGTAACTTGAGGTAGTAACTTTGTTCATAACCTTATTCGATTCATATATATATAGCTATCTTATTTTGTGGTATAAAATTTTAACAACAAGAACATAGTTTGAATGTTTTCAAACTTGTTTGCAAACTAAATAGATCCTTCTAACTTAACTTTTAAAATACTTCAAGACCTGTAATATAACTTAAATATATGCTAATTTAACAAGGTATAATTTGGTTTTTCAAAGAACACCTTAAAAACTGTTTTTACGACGTCGGAGTGTAACCGGGGGCTGTTTTGGGTTGGATAATTAAAAACCATCTTGAACTTTGAATTGGAGGTTTATATTCTGGAAAAATGATATTTCTTATGAATATGATGACACATAAAAATTTTATGATTTAATTCAAAGTATAAGTATTTTTAGAAAAATGGTCATTAAATGATATTTTTGTAACAAAAATGATTAACTTCATAAGTTTCACTAAAGTTTGACCTATGACCTGTGATTTCGAATACAAACTAAGGTATTTACAGTTCATAGTCTTAAAGAGGGACTCGATCCAAGGAAGTGGCAAGTTGAATCAACGAAAACGGAGTTGTAACGAAGAAACTATGACCAAAACGAGATCGGATATCTAAGACTAGTTTAGCTACGAAAATAATTGGAGAAAATTAAATAAATCACATCTTTTTAAAATAACATGATATTTTATATATATGTACTCATAATTTAATTTTATATGGTTCAGGATCACCCGTAAACAATACGAGAAGATTAATCATAAGATCCCATGATTGTACGCAACACGTCATTTGACAACACCGGTACTTTATGTACGCAACACGTCATTTGACAACACCGGTACCGTGGGTCAAGATTAATCTCGACCAATACATATACGATGGGGGTTTTTATTTATTTCATTGGGGGTTTATTAAACACCTAAAAATGAACCATTTAAAATTGAATTACTAACATCGGACTGCTAACTACGGACTAAGGAATTATTAAAAGTATTAAAAGTATTATAAGTATATATATGTGACGTTTGTTTAAAAAGAAAAGGTATTGATATATTATATATGGATAGGTTCGTGATATCAATCGGAGACCAAGTCAAAATTACATATCTTCAAGACGAAAGTGAGTATATAGTCCCACTTTTAAACTCTAAGTATTTCGGGATGAGAATACATGTATTTTATGTTTTACGTTATGGACACAAGTAACTGAAAAATATATTCTACGTTGAGTTGTACCACTGGCATACTTCCCTGTAGCTTGGTAACTATTATTTACAGCGGTATTGTAAACGCGAATCCTGTTGATAGAT